>NW_014569890.1:0-144481 GCF_001313835.1 Polistes canadensis
TTATTATTATTATTATCATCATCATCATCATCATCATCATCATCATTATTATTATAATTATTATTATTATTATTATTATTATTATTATTATTGTTTAATAACGTTCATAATATTATTGTTGTAATTATACAAATCAAATATTAAATACCTTCGAGTAACGTAAAGACGATATCCACGTAATACAGTCTTTGTAGAAATCAATATATGTATATTAAATAACGTGTACGTCACATAAAGGTAACAATTGTTATAATTATTTTAAATGGCTTCGTAAGCTACCATTTTGTCGTTAATACATTTTTTATCTTTTTATTATTAGATCTATAAAAAATATATTGTTCTCAACTCTCTCATTTCAAATAAGTTGATATTGCATTAATATAACTTCTATTGAATTATATTTTCCTTAACATTCGTTTCTATTTATCAAGGTATTGTAATAGGGAATTTGAAGATGAGAAAATTCTTATTCAGCATCAAAAGGCAAAACACTTTAAGTGCCACATTTGTCATAAGAAATTATATACGGGACCAGGACTTAGTATACATTGTATGCAGGTAATTTTAACATTTAATATAATCTTTCTTCTATTTTTATTATTTATCTATATTATATTATTATTATTATTATTATTATTATTATTATTATTATTATTATTATTGTTATTATTATTATTATTATAGGTACACAAAGAAGCAATAGATAAAGTACCTAATTCATTGCCAAATCGTAGTAACATTGAAATAGAAATATATGGAATGGAAGGTATCCCACCGAACGATGCTAAGGAGCATGAAAGACAACGTAACGGTGGAAGACCTGGATCACCTAGTTCTGGAGAAGATGAACCTGTACAAAAAAAGGCTAAACCTGAAGGTTTATTAGGTTCAGCACCTGGAGCTATGCCTACGAGTTCTAGTATAATGTCTGGGGTTATGCAAGGAATGACGACGCATCCTGGTATGCCGCCGATGGGTCAGTTCCCACCACCTATGCATCATATGATGGGACCTATGGGCCCAGTAGGTCCACCGTTCATGGGACCTGGGTATAATTATTTCTTCAATTATATTTAAGATTGTGATTATATATTTAACCCCTTGCATTATATCATTTGACGCACTGATAGATCGATGATTTATTTTGTAAGATTCACTACGAGTAGGATTCGTGTTTCTGATGTTTGAGTTGTAAAGTGCATACGAATTTTACATGATATTGTAGGTCAAGGGGTTAAAATTACGATTACAATATTTTTCAGACAATCATGTTAATTATTATTCATTGTTTTTGTGTAGTATGATGCCTGGAATGCCAGGTATGCCACCAGGTATGCAACCACCGGTGTCTGGTACATCTATGCCGCCAACGAGGCCATTATTCCCAAGTGCTGCAGCTGTGTCAACGGCTGCATCTACAGCTGTGACATCAACCCCGTTGGGTACTGATTTTAAACCAATTACATCAGTGGCTGGTGGGTCTATAGGACCAGTCAAGCCAACATTCCCTGCTTATAGTGGTACTGATAGTAGTACCACGACTAATAGTAACCTTGGTAGTGAACAAAAAGTTAATCTTATTGCGACAACAGGGGCTGCTAGTAAAATTATTCATCCCCCTGAAGATCTCAGTTTAGTAAGTAATTTAAGTACGTCTTCTAATAATAATAATAATTATAATAAACTATAGTTTCTAACATTTGGAATGTGTGCATACATTAGGAAGAAATTAGAGCAAGATTACCAAAATATCAACGCCGACAAACAGAGGAGTCTCGATCAGCACAAGCTGACGCTAATCAGCAGGCTGTAGCGTTGCAACAACAACAACAACAACAGCAGCAGCAGCAGCAGCAGCAGCAACAACAACAACAGCAACAACAGCAGCAGCAGCAACAACAACAAGCAGCTGCTAATGTAGCTGCTGCATTTCAAGATCAACAACAAAGACAGCAAGCAGCATTAAATGCGCTCCAACAGCAACAACAACAAAGGTTTCAAAGGCCTCCGCAAGCAGTAATGGTACCAGCATCGGCAGCAATGCCTGTGAGCTCAGTTGCTCTTATGGCACCATTAATGCGACCCACAATGACATTAGCTGCACCTGCTCTTATTCATGGAGGTAACATGATGCGACCGCCCCCCATGGGCCTACCACCAGGTAAGTTAACTATTTCTAAATTAAATCTCTGCCCTCATAAAAAGGGACACCTCCTTTTTACCCCAATAAATTTCTCTGCAAATATTCTCAATTACTTATGTACCCTCATTTTATCGATTTAGAACCCATCAAAGAACATCTCTTAAATGCATGAAAATGAAAGGAACATACATATTTTAGATATCTCAAATTAGATTATATTGATCCAAAAAGAAAGAAAAGAATTTTTTAAGACAACGTTTCCTATTCTTATTGTTAATATTATTTTTTGGTTTTTACTATGGTAGATCGTCAATGTGTTGAGAACAGAAATGTCATTTTTCTTTGGTGGGTCTATCTGATTCACTGCTTTACAAATGAACGGCCTATCCATACAGATATCCCTTTTTCGCTTGAATTTTGTAAATCCATTTAATAACATTAAGATGAATCATGCTATTTGTAATATATTTATGACAATATATATATACTTTTTATTACAAAAATTACTTCAATGATATTGAAGGCTATTAAAAATATAAAATAGTAAGGGGGAGAGAGTTCTTTTCATCTGAGATATTATACGAGGTAATACACTTCTGCACTTTTTCATTCACCATTAACGTATATAGCCTTTGGCCCGAACCCAACCAACCCTTTCTCCGTTACTCCAATTTTACTTATTCAAGATAGGAAAGCATGTTATCTATATAAGGAAGAGATGAAAGAAATTAGAGGGAAGGGAAGGAGAGAAATGATAAAGAAACGATGGGAAGGTATTAGACAATGGAAAAAACAAGGGTTTTTATTTTTTTATTTTTAATGAGGGTACACTAGAATTGTAGTTTCTATCAAAAAAAAAAAAAAAAAAAAAAAAAAAAAATGGGAGAGGGAGAAAAAGAGAGAGAGCGAGAGACAGAAAGAAGTACGACAGTATAAAAAATATTAACGCGCTCAGGATTCATCCGTATGCCAGAATTGATGTCAGCGTGTCTTGTACGTTTACGTTTTAACGGTGCGTTTGCAGGGTGCCCAGTCACTCCTTGGTGAGTGTTGAACGAACCCAGTCTGGTTACTAAAACCGTGTTTTATACAAGTACAACAAGGTTGGTCCTTAGCAAATAGCATGCGGTGACATGACCTATATATCATTATATTTATTATTATTTTTTATTTATTAATTATTATTATTATTAATATTATATTTATTATTATGATTATTATTATTATTACTATTATTATTATTATTATTATTATAATTATTATTAGTTTTATTTATTATTGTCTCACATCATCTTTATATTAATATATATTTATACATATTTCAATATTTCTGTATATTTACATTATTGTCAATGGGCAGGTGGGTCGAGCGGCCAACGAAATAACATCTGTTCCAATTCCTTCCACGTCGGGCAGCCACTTTGATTTTGGGACACATCATGAGTCTTTGGATGTGATATACCTCCTCTCGAAACAATAATAGAGTCATTGGTATCAGGAGCACGATTACATTTCAATTATTCAGTCATATTATTACTAATTTATATTCCACGATTATTATTATATTACGTGCGTTTTCTATTCGATAAAAAAACAACAACCAAGCTTTTTTTTATCAATTAATAGTTCGCTCTATATATTCGGCCGCTCGGCCGGTTTAAAAATCGTATATATATATATATATAATATAAATATTATTATTATATATATATATATATTTCTTCTTCTTCTTGTTTTTTCATTTTTTATTTTTCTACTTAATTTTCTGGATTTTGTTTTTAAGTTTCATTAGCTTCTTCTTTATTCACTATTTCGACTTAACCATATTCTTCTTATTCTTCTTCTTCTTCTTCTTCTTCTTCTTCTTCTTCTTCTTCTTATGACTCACTTGCCATTACCTTGCCAACCGTGTTACCATCATCCTCTCTTCAGTACTACTTAATAGCTTGAAATCCTGGTGTTGTGATATAGTAGTAAAAAAACTGCTTTTTTGGGCACGGTACTGTTGTTCGAAGCTGTCATTGAAACTAAAACAAAATTGTCAAATTCATGGTTCTCTTTACGCTTTACGACTGTCCCTTCCTTCTTCGTCTCTACGTCTCTCCATGGTTTTTATGTTCATGCTGACTAATTTTCTCTTGTAATCGTTTCCTACCTACTGTTATTTTTCTTTCCTTTTCTTTTTGTACATTTTATATAGCATAGAGAGAATGTCAGGATTATCTAATAACATTAAAAATACGTGTTATCTTTAGAAACATTTCTTCTTTTTTTTTTAATTCCAATAGATAATATTTATATTATTTGTGTAAAAGAAAGAATATTATGAGAGAGAGAGAGAGAGAGAGAGAGAGAGAGAGAGAGAAAGAGAGAGAGAAAAAGGGAGAAGGGACTTTAAATACCCATCACATTTAATTACAATGTGGTGCGGTTGTTATGGAGAAGATAAATTAATCAAAAGAAATAATAATAAAAAAAGAAACACGAAAGAACGAATCTTATGTATTTTCCTCACACCATAGCTTAGCTTTTGTGTCACACGAACACAACTTTGCGTAAGTTAGAACGTCTGACAGTAAGTAAATTATTTTACAATACCCAATATACTTCTTATATCGATGCGTCTGCTAAGAAGAAATTGTATAATTAATTAAGGGGATTTTACATTATTTTCGTTTTCTTTTATTTTATGTATATATCGACTATATATATATGTTGCTAGTATGATATATATATTATATGTGAATCACACAATCAAAATAACTCATTTTTAAAATACATATAATCTGCATTGAAATATGGCAATATCAATTATATCGATGCTTTACAGTCAGCCGATAAATAATTGCAGGAGATAGCACGACTCTTATTAAAATTCTTACGCCTGTAAAAACATTATAGGAGAATATTGTGTAGGAATATCAGCTGGCAGCCGAACGGTAAAAAATAATTAACGGATGACAAACCAATCGTAATAATAATGATATTATCATTTTTATTATTATTATTATTATTATTATTATTATTATTGTTATTATTATTCAGTGTATGGTGTGAGGTTTTGTGTGGTACCACCTTTGTCAGTTTGTTGTGATTTGTATTGTGTATGCAGCACATTGCATGCTAAGTTGAGTTCCTCTTATAGTTTGGCAATTCGCATTCATTGAAAGTTGCTAGATAGACGTAGGTGGTCTGCCAACCACAAACCTATATTGGGTGTATATTGTAGTTATAGACAAATCTACTTTTAATCGTTTTGACTTTATGGTTGAGAAATATACATACATATATATATACATATATATGGTTCAAATTGAAATATAAGCTGTAAAAAATATACATATATATATATATATATATATGTATATTTTTTACAGCTTATATTTCAATTTGAACCATATATATGTATATATATATGTATGTATATTTCTCAACCATAAAGTCAAAACGATTAAAAGTAGATTTGTCTATAACTACAATATACACCCAATATAGGTTTGTGGTTGGCAGACCACCTACGTCTATCTAGCAACTTTCAATGAATGCGAATTGCCAAACTATAAGAGGAACTCAACTTAGCATGCAATGTGCTGCATACACAATACAAATCACAACAAACTGACAAAGGTGGTACCACACAAAACCTCACACCATACACTGAATAATAATAACAATAATAATAATAATAATAATAATAATAATAATAAAAATGATAATATCATTATTATTACGATTGGTTTGTCATCCGTTAATTATTTTTTACCGTTCGGCTGCCAGCTGATATTCCTACACAATATTCTCCTATAATGTTTTTACAGGCGTAAGAATTTTAATAAGAGTCGTGCTATCTCCTGCAATTATTTATCGGCTGACTGTAAAGCATCGATATAATTGATATTGCCATATTTCAATGCAGATTATATGTATTTTAAAAATGAGTTATTTTGATTGTGTGATTCACATATAATATATATATCATACTAGCAACATATATATATAGTCGATATATACATAAAATAAAAGAAAACGAAAATAATGTAAAATCCCCTTAATTAATTATACAATTTCTTCTTAGCAGACGCATCGATATAAGAAGTATATTGGGTATTGTAAAATAATTTACTTACTGTCAGACGTTCTAACTTACGCAAAGTTGTGTTCGTGTGACACAAAAGCTAAGCTATGGTGTGAGGAAAATACATAAGATTCGTTCTTTCGTGTTTCTTTTTTTATTATTATTTCTTTTGATTAATTTATCTTCTCCATAACAACCGCACCACATTGTAATTAAATGTGATGGGTATTTAAAGTCCCTTCTCCCTTTTTCTCTCTCTCTTTCTCTCTCTCTCTCTCTCTCTCTCTCTCTCTCTCTCTCATAATATTCTTTCTTTTACACAAATAATATAAATATTATCTATTGGAATTAAAAAAAAAAGAAGAAATGTTTCTAAAGATAACACGTATTTTTAATGTTATTAGATAATCCTGACATTCTCTCTATGCTATATAAAATGTACAAAAAGAAAAGGAAAGAAAAATAACAGTAGGTAGGAAACGATTACAAGAGAAAATTAGTCAGCATGAACATAAAAACCATGGAGAGACGTAGAGACGAAGAAGGAAGGGACAGTCGTAAAGCGTAAAGAGAACCATGAATTTGACAATTTTGTTTTAGTTTCAATGACAGCTTCGAACAACAGTACCGTGCCCAAAAAAGCAGTTTTTTTACTACTATATCACAACACCAGGATTTCAAGCTATTAAGTAGTACTGAAGAGAGGATGATGGTAACACGGTTGGCAAGGTAATGGCAAGTGAGTCATAAGAAGAAGAAGAAGAAGAAGAAGAAGAAGAAGAAGAAGAAGAATAAGAAGAATATGGTTAAGTCGAAATAGTGAATAAAGAAGAAGCTAATGAAACTTAAAAACAAAATCCAGAAAATTAAGTAGAAAAATAAAAAATGAAAAAACAAGAAGAAGAAGAAATATATATATATATATAATAATAATATTTATATTATATATATATATATATACGATTTTTAAACCGGCCGAGCGGCCGAATATATAGAGCGAACTATTAATTGATAAAAAAAAGCTTGGTTGTTGTTTTTTTATCGAATAGAAAACGCACGTAATATAATAATAATCGTGGAATATAAATTAGTAATAATATGACTGAATAATTGAAATGTAATCGTGCTCCTGATACCAATGACTCTATTATTGTTTCGAGAGGAGGTATATCACATCCAAAGACTCATGATGTGTCCCAAAATCAAAGTGGCTGCCCGACGTGGAAGGAATTGGAACAGATGTTATTTCGTTGGCCGCTCGACCCACCTGCCCATTGACAATAATGTAAATATACAGAAATATTGAAATATGTATAAATATATATTAATATAAAGATGATGTGAGACAATAATAAATAAAACTAATAATAATTATAATAATAATAATAATAATAATAGTAATAATAATAATAATCATAATAATAAATATAATATTAATAATAATAATAATTAATAAATAAAAAATAATAATAAATATAATGATATATAGGTCATGTCACCGCATGCTATTTGCTAAGGACCAACCTTGTTGTACTTGTATAAAACACGGTTTTAGTAACCAGACTGGGTTCGTTCAACACTCACCAAGGAGTGACTGGGCACCCTGCAAACGCACCGTTAAAACGTAAACGTACAAGACACGCTGACATCAATTCTGGCATACGGATGAATCCTGAGCGCGTTAATATTTTTTATACTGTCGTACTTCTTTCTGTCTCTCGCTCTCTCTCTTTTTCTCCCTCTCCCATTTTTTTTTTTTTTTTTTTTTTTTTTTTTTGATAGAAACTACAATTCTAGTGTACCCTCATTAAAAATAAAAAAATAAAAACCCTTGTTTTTTCCATTGTCTAATACCTTCCCATCGTTTCTTTATCATTTCTCTCCTTCCCTTCCCTCTAATTTCTTTCATCTCTTCCTTATATAGATAACATGCTTTCCTATCTTGAATAAGTAAAATTGGAGTAACGGAGAAAGGGTTGGTTGGGTTCGGGCCAAAGGCTATATACGTTAATGGTGAATGAAAAAGTGCAGAAGTGTATTACCTCGTATAATATCTCAGATGAAAAGAACTCTCTCCCCCTTACTATTTTATATTTTTAATAGCCTTCAATATCATTGAAGTAATTTTTGTAATAAAAAGTATATATATATTGTCATAAATATATTACAAATAGCATGATTCATCTTAATGTTATTAAATGGATTTACAAAATTCAAGCGAAAAAGGGATATCTGTATGGATAGGCCGTTCATTTGTAAAGCAGTGAATCAGATAGACCCACCAAAGAAAAATGACATTTCTGTTCTCAACACATTGACGATCTACCATAGTAAAAACCAAAAAATAATATTAACAATAAGAATAGGAAACGTTGTCTTAAAAAATTCTTTTCTTTCTTTTTGGATCAATATAATCTAATTTGAGATATCTAAAATATGTATGTTCCTTTCATTTTCATGCATTTAAGAGATGTTCTTTGATGGGTTCTAAATCGATAAAATGAGGGTACATAAGTAATTGAGAATATTTGCAGAGAAATTTATTGGGGTAAAAAGGAGGTGTCCCTTTTTATGAGGGCAGAGATTTAATTTAGAAATAGTTAACTTACCTGGTGGTAGGCCCATGGGGGGCGGTCGCATCATGTTACCTCCATGAATAAGAGCAGGTGCAGCTAATGTCATTGTGGGTCGCATTAATGGTGCCATAAGAGCAACTGAGCTCACAGGCATTGCTGCCGATGCTGGTACCATTACTGCTTGCGGAGGCCTTTGAAACCTTTGTTGTTGTTGCTGTTGGAGCGCATTTAATGCTGCTTGCTGTCTTTGTTGTTGATCTTGAAATGCAGCAGCTACATTAGCAGCTGCTTGTTGTTGTTGCTGCTGCTGCTGTTGTTGCTGTTGTTGTTGTTGCTGCTGCTGCTGCTGCTGCTGCTGTTGTTGTTGTTGTTGTTGCAACGCTACAGCCTGCTGATTAGCGTCAGCTTGTGCTGATCGAGACTCCTCTGTTTGTCGGCGTTGATATTTTGGTAATCTTGCTCTAATTTCTTCCTAATGTATGCACACATTCCAAATGTTAGAAACTATAGTTTATTATAATTATTATTATTATTAGAAGACGTACTTAAATTACTTACTAAACTGAGATCTTCAGGGGGATGAATAATTTTACTAGCAGCCCCTGTTGTCGCAATAAGATTAACTTTTTGTTCACTACCAAGGTTACTATTAGTCGTGGTACTACTATCAGTACCACTATAAGCAGGGAATGTTGGCTTGACTGGTCCTATAGACCCACCAGCCACTGATGTAATTGGTTTAAAATCAGTACCCAACGGGGTTGATGTCACAGCTGTAGATGCAGCCGTTGACACAGCTGCAGCACTTGGGAATAATGGCCTCGTTGGCGGCATAGATGTACCAGACACCGGTGGTTGCATACCTGGTGGCATACCTGGCATTCCAGGCATCATACTACACAAAAACAATGAATAATAATTAACATGATTGTCTGAAAAATATTGTAATCGTAATTTTAACCCCTTGACCTACAATATCATGTAAAATTCGTATGCACTTTACAACTCAAACATCAGAAACACGAATCCTACTCGTAGTGAATCTTACAAAATAAATCATCGATCTATCAGTGCGTCAAATGATATAATGCAAGGGGTTAAATATATAATCACAATCTTAAATATAATTGAAGAAATAATTATACCCAGGTCCCATGAACGGTGGACCTACTGGGCCCATAGGTCCCATCATATGATGCATAGGTGGTGGGAACTGACCCATCGGCGGCATACCAGGATGCGTCGTCATTCCTTGCATAACCCCAGACATTATACTAGAACTCGTAGGCATAGCTCCAGGTGCTGAACCTAATAAACCTTCAGGTTTAGCCTTTTTTTGTACAGGTTCATCTTCTCCAGAACTAGGTGATCCAGGTCTTCCACCGTTACGTTGTCTTTCATGCTCCTTAGCATCGTTCGGTGGGATACCTTCCATTCCATATATTTCTATTTCAATGTTACTACGATTTGGCAATGAATTAGGTACTTTATCTATTGCTTCTTTGTGTACCTATAATAATAATAATAATAACAATAATAATAATAATAATAATAATAATAATAATAATAATAATAATAATATAATATAGATAAATAATAAAAATAGAAGAAAGATTATATTAAATGTTAAAATTACCTGCATACAATGTATACTAAGTCCTGGTCCCGTATATAATTTCTTATGACAAATGTGGCACTTAAAGTGTTTTGCCTTTTGATGCTGAATAAGAATTTTCTCATCTTCAAATTCCCTATTACAATACCTTGATAAATAGAAACGAATGTTAAGGAAAATATAATTCAATAGAAGTTATATTAATGCAATATCAACTTATTTGAAATGAGAGAGTTGAGAACAATATATTTTTTATAGATCTAATAATAAAAAGATAAAAAATGTATTAACGACAAAATGGTAGCTTACGAAGCCATTTAAAATAATTATAACAATTGTTACCTTTATGTGACGTACACGTTATTTAATATACATATATTGATTTCTACAAAGACTGTATTACGTGGATATCGTCTTTACGTTACTCGAAGGTATTTAATATTTGATTTGTATAATTACAACAATAATATTATGAACGTTATTAAACAATAATAATAATAATAATAATAATAATAATAATAATTATAATAATAATGATGATGATGATGATGATGATGATGATGATAATAATAATAATAATGATGATAATAATAATAATAATAGAAAATAAAATAAAATATACAAATCAAAATTACTAATAAAAGATTTTTCTGTGTGCAATAGAATCACATACACGAATGCAATCCAAAAATATAATTACGTAAAATGCTTCTAGATGAACATTTATTTCTCAAAGGATACCAACACCATGGTCTAGATTGCTTCTTCTTTTTACGTCCCATATTATATTTCTTCTAATCGAAAACTTAAAAGAATCACAAATATGTTAAATACGCTATGCAACTACGTGATAAGAACTCGATCCTCACACTAGTAATACACACGCGTAAAAACCGATAACAGAAAATGGCGCCCGCATCTTTTCCGTATACGACGTAAGTCAGTTTAATTAATCAATGAAAATAAAATCATTTCTCTTTGATTTATTATTTTATATTTCCAGATTTCTTTTATTCTAAAACGATTTATTTATTTATCCAATAATCGAATCAACGAATAATTAACAATTTTTTTTTCTCTTTCCTTTCTTGATTTTTATTAATGTCCGCCTATAACCACAAAATGCTAATCCTCGATTAGGTTTTATTTTATTTCATAGATTCTTATAATTTAATAATATCTATATGTACAACGATTTATAAAGATATAAATGCATTATTTTGTTTATGCATATTTGAAACAAGAAAAAAAAATCATTGAAATACCGATATACAGATTTAACACGTAGATATATATTCAATATTTACAATATGCTATCATATATACATAAAATTTTTATTTTATAGACCCACTTGCATCAAAGGAAAAAATACAAAATGTACTCATACTTTTAAATTTTTTTTCTTTGTTTTGACATTTAATATAAATATAATAGTATTTCAAAAAGTGATTGAACTTCTATCTACTTTTACTGTAAATACACGCACTGGTAATAATTTTCAGAAAAATTGTTGAAAAAAAATATCCAACGATGCAAATGGTTTATAGTCTATCATAAAAGTGAATAAAGAATTATATCTAGCAGAAATGATTGCAATGATTTTTAACCCCTAGGCTACTGTGAGCGCCTATTGGTGCTTATCCAATTAAATTTGTAATATTTATAGTAGCAATTCTATTCAGAACACAAAGAAATAAAATCATATTGTTTTAATGTAGTGAAATTTAGATTTTTGATTATTGAAATATTTTTTCACAAAAATGCATCCCTACCCAAAATTTCACCAAAATTTCACGACATATATTGTAACTGAATTTCTATCGTATGGTAGAAATATGTTAATGTATTTCAAAGTCTACTGTAGTCAAAGGGTTAATAAAAAATTCAATATTTAAAGTCAATACAATTACTTTAAAGTTAGATGTGGACCTTTGCTAGCTAGAGAATCTTTGTTTTAAAGGAAGATCACTTTCAGAATCGCTGGAATCTTTAGCACAAGCAAGGTCATTGTCAGATGAAGAGTATTCTTCTTTTATAGGTTTGTTTAATGTTTGCATTTTTTCTTGCTAGAATATTAATTATATATGTTTATGTAATTTTTTTAGCATATATGTATATATACAAACTTAATAGCATTTATTAAATGAAACACCAATAAAATAGATTCATTAGCAAATACCTTAGACCAATGTTTAGCTGGCCTCTTGGATATATTAGTTTTAGTAACGTATTTATTAGCTACCGCTTCGACTCTTCTAATATCAAAGTCTTGATCTATTTTTGTAACAGTCTGCAATCTCTGTTCTTCCGATGTTACATATAAATCATCAGGTCGATGATAACTATTGTGAACATCATATGCTTTTTTACTACTAAATAATGCAGCACAAATGGTACATTTAATTAGATCTCCTGGTATGGTGTCTCTTTCTTCCTGTTATAAAACAGAAATGATACATTTAGATCACTATTTAAATCATGTCATCATGTCATTTATACCTTGGAATGAGCACGTTCCAAATGTTGCTGTAAATTAAATTTGATAATGTACTCTGCACCGCACAAATGACAATAGTAAACACTTAAAGCATCATTCATGGAATTGAGTTTAATTTTGTTGCTTGGGGGTGGAGTAACAATTGGTTGAAATATATGCACCATTCTGTATAACACAAAAATGAATGCTAATAAATTTCTTGTAACAGTACGAACGTGTAGGAAAATAATAGCTATAAGTACCTTTTATGTATCGAACGATGATGATAATCAAATGCTTTTTTATTATAAAATATTACATTGCAATCCTCGCACTTAGCATGGTCATCTTTATTTTTACTTTCTTTTTGGTCATGCGATGTTTGATGATTATCTCTATGTGTCTTAACATATATAAAATTATATTTGTATTACATTCGATTAGAAGTTTTACAATTAATTATTATTATTATAAAGTCAAATAAAATGGAAAAAGTAAAAAACTGAAGCTTGTTTACTTTTAGTGGAAATTGCATCCCACAATAGGGACAATAGAATTTAGTCTGGGAATTAGAATGGACTTTAAATTTATGTCTTATTGTTGCAGTTATACTGTCAAATGATTGACCACACTCATCGCACTTGGTGTCTGCATTTTTGCTATCTTTAACAGGACGTCCACGAGCATCTATTTTTTTATTTGCATGTTTTCTAAAAAAATAAAATTACATATTAATATATATCATCAGTATCATACATATATCATACATATATCATTTTAATTTGAAATAATCTAAGTTCTCACATTATATTTCTTTTTTTTTATTCAAAGTTCTTACCTAATTATAAAAAAAATTTCTAATTAGTGATGTACAAATGTATCAATAAATATTTAATAACCTCAAATCAAAACAATGATCGAATGATACAATGATAATAATGCTCAATCGGTAACATAGTTTTTTTTATAGTGATACAAAAAATATTAAGAATAAATATTACATATTAATAATGTTATTTTTTATTTATTTCTTCAATTATCATATGAAAATAAATTCGTTTAATAATACCATAGAATAGTCTGGATCGTTGATTGGTTTTGTTTATAGAACTTTGTAAGATTAAAATGTTGAATATGAATACCTAAAATGTTCCTGTAATTCCTCTTTAGAATCTAATTTTGAGTCACACAAAACACACTTATGCTGCTCTTTATCACTCATTTGGGCGCGAATTTTTGTTCTAAAAAGAACATCGGAATAACTTCAATAATAACGATGCAAAACGACATCTGTATGTATATATACGTTATATATATACGTAAGTATATAATGCATATATATATGGACGTTTTGCATTTTAACGTATGGACATGAAATTATAAAAATTGTATATCACTTAAAATAATGTTTAAAAATAAAATTTATTACCTTCTTTTCTTCGTTATTTTAAAATCTTAGTTGACTTATTTTATTGTTCGATAAATAAAAATATTAATCGAAGTATTCACGTAGTTGAGAAAAATCAATTTTCAGCTATTTTAATTATCTTGAAAGTTACGCCATCTATATAAGGGAAATTCAAAAATTTCTCTACACAATATGTGCAATTTTACTATGACTCTTGCAATATATTTATATTTATAAAAATTGAAGGATTAATTATTAAACTTACAGTATTTAATATAAATATAATAAATAAGTTTGTTAAAAAATTAGGGACGTAAAAAGAGATTACGAGAGATATGTTCTTTTTTAAAAATCGTTTTGTTATTATATGTATTAATAACTAAACAAATTGACACAGTTTTCGATATTTAAACAAATTAATTTAATAATTAAATCATGTAATTAATAAATTTTGTATTTAATAATAATTATCATACGTATTGATTTTAAATTTGAATATTTTTTGCGCCGATATCTGCTCCTATAGGATTGCACGATGCATGTTCTATGAGTTCACGAAAAATATAACAGATGCCGCTACAATGACGTTTTATTTGTTATAAAAAAATGGCGCAAACGTGAAACAACGATATAAATAATAAAAATATGTATATAGAAATTTTTATTTAATTAATTTAAAAACATAACTAATTAATTAATTAATAAATACACTCATAAATACGACTAAATAAATAGATGAATAAATAAAAAACCAAATAAAACGAAAAAATATCGTTCATTCGATAAAGAAAGAAGACGATTCAAATTTGAAACTGCATTGCTGCATTTGAAACTGCATTGTTTGATGGAAGTATGTAAGTAAAGGATATTAAAAATATATTAATTTAAAACGTTAATAATATTTCTAAAAACTGCTAAACAATTTCTTTTTATAATTAAACAAAATTTTTGAAATTAATCGATTTCATGGGAGATAAATTTCAAAAGATCTATGGAGTTAACCTGAATACATACGTAAAAGATATCTCATAAATAATCAGATGAATTAGGAAATTAAAAAAAAAAATAAATAAAATAGCTTATATATATATGTTTATGTGTTTATTGTAAATGGGCAGAAATTCAGGACGAAGATTCTAGATGAGATCCGGCTATGATACGTGGTTACCATTGCTAGAAGATTTTAACGAAGAGGAAGAAGAAGAAGAAGGAAAAGGAAGAATGGTCAAGAGAATCTCGGTCACTGGGCCTTTTCTCACATCGTGACGTCGTTGGGCCCCATTCGTGGCTTGAGACCACTTAAGAATTTATACATATAAAGTATCTAATATTTAATAGATTTCTTCTTTATTAATCACAGAGTGGACCAAAAGTTTTTAGGTGATTTAAAAAATTAATAACTCTTTTTCAAAATTGTTTAAAATTACAAATAAACTTGTAATCGAATAATTGAGTTTTGTAATTTGATAATCTGAAAACAAATTAGCTTTAAAAAGTCTCAAAGAATAGTAATGTATTAAATCTGCAAGCTTTTGGTCCATCTTGAAATTATGCAATTTTTTATTTTTAGCTTTTCTTTTTATGATAAAGAATTGATATCGAAAAAGAAATGTAACATATAATACGAGTAGTAAAAACGTTATAGGAATTTGATCGTATTAAAAAAAGAACTAATTGGTTAATAGTATTATTTCATAAAAAAAAAAAGAAAGAAAGAGAAGGTAAAGTAGTTTGTACACTTGGTTGCATGTGCTACGTTCTGATAACGGACGTTGACTGCGGTAAAGTAATTCCGGGTGGTTTTGGGTCATCTGGTCGATCGATGGTCCGTTTCGTTTGTTATAGAAATGATGGACATGATCGAAGAACTTGATTAAATCCTATAATAATTAATTTTTTCTTATATATATATATATTTTAAAAACTTTGCATCTGCAGCATTTATTAAAGTTATATCAATGTGATAATAATTCATCACATTTTATTGCATGATTTTTTTATTTCATAAATTTTATAAGTAAACAATTTTTACATTTTCCTCTTCATAAATATATTATTTTCTTTTTGGTATATTACATTTTCTTTAGAACAACGTTTAATATATACTTCTGTTCCTCTTACGAAGAAAAAAATTAGGAAATAATTTATAAGCATTGTAAAAGAAAAAAAAAGAAGATTTGGAATCTTGATCAAAATCAATGGCGATAGAACAGGTCGATGGTGTTTCGAGAGGAGGTATTATAGGTGGGAACGATCGTCAGAAGAGCGTAGAATTTTATAAGGGGGTCATCATACGAGGCCAGCTCCGGTCTGGTTGAAAGCATCGAGCCAGGACAGTCTTTCTTCGGTCGTCGTCCGATCTCGACTGAACAACTCTGATACACATCGTGCAATATTTATGTTATTATTTATCCTTTAATATTTATCCTTATCTGTATCTAATTTTTCGATTCGTTAATCGATTAATTCATTTCTTTCTCTTATAAATCCAACGTTGGTGCAAGAAAACGAATCGTTTCGTCAAAAGTTGTGATTCAAGTTTCTGATCTTGATTTTTTTACAAGTGCAATAAATAAATAATTAAATAAATAAGAGGCATAGTGCGGATTAAGAAGACGTTACGATATCTATCGTATAATTTGTCAAATTTTGATTATTCAGGTAATCTCAACGATATCTTTTATTCGACTCTTTTCTTTTGCCCATTTTTTACATTTTATTTTATAATTATTGCAGTTGTTTTCCGTGTTTCTTTTGTTGGCTTTAATTTGCTTTATTTTTATATCTTTCATTTTCACGTGTACATATGAAGAAGTAAAATACATGTATAGAAGAGATACATACATACACAAACACATATGCATTAATGATAAATGAATACTTGAAATCAATGAATTATTTTGACTCGTTTATTAGCGAAATATAATTTAAGATAAATCTTTATTTGCTGGAGTGTTTTTTGTGCTTGTATGTTTGTCTGCTGTTTCTTTATATATTTGTAGGTATTCGTAGCAATATATTCATCTAGGAACGTTTTCACATATTATGCACGTGACGCTCTCTCTTTGATTAAAGTTACCCGCAAGTACCATTCGAATAAAATGATAAAAAAAGATTAAACAAAACAAATAATGAATAAATAAAAAGAAAGATATATATTTAGATATAGATATATTATAGATATATTATTATATTATATATATTCATACATAGATGATATTTTCGTTAGACGAAATTTAACAGAAATCAGTTTTTTATTTATTTTTTTTAGATTGAGAATCTTTTAACGAATAGTTCTTTTTTCAATTTAATTTCAATATAACGTTGTATTCTAGCCGTAAATTCCTACAAGTCAATTAATTCTCGTGAAATCCATCCTGCTTCCGTTTACGTATATACTTTCTAAAACGCGTTTGTATATTTATATGTGTATATGTGTGTATATAAAAGGATAGACAAATTTGAAAATATTTTATTTCAATTTTTCTTCATTTAATATTTTAATATTAATTGCATACAAACACATACGTACGTATGCATAAAATTAATTAAAAAATGAATGTCGTTTTTATAGGAATTTAGAGGATTATAATTAAAATTAAAAGAACAAGTTATTTCGAAAGGTTTTTCGTTTTTTTTTTTTTCATACAAACTAGAACAGTACTCGTGGGAATCGTGAAAATCCTTGACAAGAACTCCTCTATAAAAGAATTCTTTTTAAAGAGAGATCAAAATTATGAATTCACTGACCTCTTCCTAGTATTACTTAAAATTTACGATTATAGTATTGCACTTAGGGTCAGAATTACCCATGTTAAAATAGATACTTTAACAGGTTCTTGAAGTAATGAAAAGTATTTACCAACTCAACCATAGTCAAGAATTCCAGTTACTGTGTACATATTTACACAGACATAAATGCACATATGCGTATAACATTCACATATGCAATTGTATTTTCTCTCTCTTCCTATAATACAAAATATTATACAGTATATAGTAATATTTTAATATATTATTATATTAAATAATTAGATTAATAAATAATTGTGTCATTTTCTATTATAGTAAATTTCAGTATAGTAAAAACAGTATGAAAAGTAATTTAAAAAAGACACTAATGTTTTCTAACGGAATACCAAAACTACTTCGTAGTCATTTCAACTTGCAGTTAAATTAGATCCAGCTAGTTAATGTAATAAAAATATGAAAAATAAGAATTAAAATGTCTGAAAAAAGAAATGTAATGTTTGATTTAAATTTGCTAATGATTATAATGATGATTTTCAGAGAGTAGGACTTTGACGAAAGAAAAATATCTTTCAAAAGCGGATTTGGAAGAAAGTATTCCACCGATGACGCAGAACGTGGAATGTCATACATACTTTTACACACACACACAAACATATATATATATATATATATATATATAAATGTATATAGATATATATGTATATATAGATATATACGTACGTAGTTTTGAGTACGAGTATGACAATAGAAAGTTAGCAACGTAGTATAAAAGGTATCTACCAGGCGTACAACTGACCCGGAAGGAACGTTGATGACGAATTGACCCACATCCGGCATTTTCTTCTCACTCAAATTTATTCTTTTATTTTCATTCATCGACTTTACTAACTTTGAACAAAAAGGAAACACATTAAAAGAAAAGAAAAACTTCGATATTTGTGTCGGTCGTATTTTTAAAAGAATATTTATTCAACGAAATTAACAAACAGTATATCTCTCTCTCTCTCTCAATAGATTAAAATTAAAATACAGAAAGCAATGAGAATTATATTCCCTGTTTATAAAAAAAATGTAAAAATCCTGGCCATTGATGCACTATGTATGAGTGATTATTGCATTCAACTGCAATATCCATATATTATTCGGTATTGTTATTATTGTAATGTCTACTCAAAGAGTAAATGCATTAAAAAAGATTATAAGTTACATTAAAGTTAAGAAATCAACGTAATTACTTACACGTTCGACCCATTGAAAGCAACATCGCTTCGTAGTCCTCCCTTCATACATTATTCATAGGACAGGATACACCCTAAATTTGAAGGCTTCCCAAAGGATGTAACCGTCAGTAATTTCACTGTGAAACAAAAACCACTGAGTTTCTGCTTCCCATCGCACTAATCCTTAAATTATATTCTATATTTCAACAAAGAAATAATTTTATACATTTGTCCATATTTTTCTAACTTCATAGTCACGTACTCAAAAACTAGTGGACTAAATTTAAACGGTTAAACAAAAATTGATTTTATGATTTATTCGATAATTTAGTGTCTAATTGTAATACTAAAAATAAACTTAATATTTATTTTGAATTTGATTAGATCGATAATAATATTTTTAAATGTTTTAATATGGAATAGAAGAAATAGAAATAGAAAGAAAGGAACTGGTCCGTAACGATTCTTGCAGTAGAGTTCACTTCATGAATAACGTGGCAAAGCGTATTAGAATATTATTTGCGTGGCATAAGAAATAAGGAGAAAGAAGTGAAGAAAATGTATTATTATTACTAATTGCAATCATTATAAAAAATATATTTATTGAATTGTACACAAAAAGTTAGATGTAGAGAATAGTCCAAGTAAATTTACAAGCGCAGAAAAATGCATGAGCATATTCGTATATTGTATATATATATATATATATATATATATATATATTTTTTTTTTTTTTCAACAGATCTAGCGGTTGGTCAAAACACCACTTGATGCGTTGAGGATGCAACGTGATCTTTGCAACGGAGGGTTTGCATGCGCCGTTGTGTGGGTGTCATCGACCTGCCTTCTTCTTCTTCTTTCATTGTCATCATCAGTTGGAGCGGGTACGTCATCGTTTTCTCCTTCTTTCATTCTCAAAATATATTTTTTATTTTCATATCTATTAAATAATTAATGCATTCGTCGATTCATCGAATCGATTTCATTTCATGAAACGTGAAATTGAACTATCGAATTAAAGGTGCTCGATTAACAAACAATGAAACTATCTTGAATACCTTCTTCATATTCTGACATAGAATCAATTCTATGGTTTAATGATAGGAACTCAGGAATTAGAGGGGATAAATGTACTTGCATTAGAAGTCAACAACACAACAAAATAGAAAGAGAAGAATTAAAAAAAAAGGAAAGTACGCGCGCTCTCGAAAGAAACGTGCATCTGCATATAATGCGATGTGGTAAACGTGATTGGATTTATAAATTACTCTTATGTTAGACGATTCTTCCTCTCTAATCCTTGGCACAACCCGAGGAATAGTTTGCAGTACTCGCGACAACTTATCCATATTGTAATATGTTTTAATTTACAACTACAAATCATGCAGCAAAATGTTGAAGTAAGAAATAGTCGAGGGACTCTTTCCTTATCTCATCTGAATTTTTTCGAATCGTTTAAGAGCCAGACTGCAGAAGCCGCCATTCTTCTGAAGTCATTCATCCTGTTCGTTTCTTTTTTTTTTGTCCTGGTGTTTGGACAATGTGCACTCTCTTCCACGCATTTTTCTCAACCGGTCCTTCTTCTTCTTCTTCTTCTTTTCTTTTTCTTTTTCTTCTTCAGTATTTCGCGAAAGCATCCAATTGGTCTAAACCAATTTCTTAATAAGAACAAATTCTGTGTTAGTATGCGAAACTGTTCTACTTATTTACCTAGATCACGCTTCTTGATTCACGTTTAATCACTTTCGTTAGAAAGTTACTTGTCCTGTCTTCTCCTCGATTAAAATATGTTTTCCATTTTGTTTTTCTTTTCACATTTTTTACATTTGATTACAGGCTTGGTACAAAATCTATTTTATTTCATTTCCGATTCGTTCACAGTTCCTGCGTTACTGTTGTAATAAGAGTGATCAATGTTATATAAATCAAGAGATAGTGATCAGTGTTTATTGGATGGAAGTATTAAGGAAATATGTTTAATAGTATGCTTAGATAAGTATGGCAGTAGGGTGCGAGAAACCGTTAGGATTGACTCTATTTATTTGGATTATTATTATCATCGTGTTACACGATTGAACGTACGTATCGAATATTATACGTGTACGTGATCAAAATGCATTCATTTCTACGATCCAACTCGTCAAATGTAAGAAACAATAATTGTTAATTAAATTGACGTGGAAAATATTTCTTTGCAGAGTCATCTGTTAAGGTCATCACAGGCCGATGTCCATCATTCGATGAACAGAACGTATGCCCATCGAGGTCACCAACCTGTAAGGAAGATTCCGAATGTCAATTGTCCGAAGAACGTTGCTGCAAAACAGCGTGCGGATTAAGATGCGTTAACAGCGAGTTATCTGGATGCGAACAGTTGGCATTGGCAGCTGTTAAAAGATTCCGTGCTGTTAACAAGTGGACTGTTGCATCGCAATATGTACCAAAATGTAATAACCAAACAGGGAATTTCGAAAGGGTGCAGTGCGACTCGGAGAAGAAATACTGTTGGTGCGTGGATGAGAAGATTGGTAGTGAAATTCCTGGAACGAGAGGGTCTAATATTAATGATATTAATTGTGACAATCCTCGAACATGTCCGGCACATTCCTGCCGAATGTTTTGCCCACTTGGATTCGAGGTAATAAATTATTTATCAAATTTACTTCTCTCATATGTTGTTGGTTAATTAAATTGTCATTTAAATTTGGATTTTTAATTGTAGATCGATTCAAAAAGTGGGTGTTCCAAGTGTGAATGCAAAGATCCTTGTCGCGGTATAACGTGTCCAGGTCCGGGTCAGATATGTGAATTAATTGATGTACCCTGTGCACGTCCACCGTGCCCACCCGTGCCAAGTTGTCGCAAAGCGAAATCTCTGTTCAATGTATGTCCGGCAGGTGAACCCTTGCAAATCACAGATTCCTTGAGACCATTCTTATGTGGTAATACACCAGGAAAACCAAGTTGTCCACCGATGTACAGATGTTTGGTTGATCCAAAACAAGAATATGGTGTTTGTTGTCCATCAAATTTTAATCTTACTCGAACTGGTACTTGTCCGAACAAGGAACCCACGATTTGTAGTAGGACGTGTCAGCACGATTTGGAATGTCCGTCGCCACAAAAATGTTGTCAGAGTGAACGCTGTGGTCGTACCTGTTTTGTACCCGAAGGTCTCAGCGTGTGTCGTCGCGATCGCATGCTGGCTGAAATGTTAAGCATTTCAGAAAAACAGGGTCGAGGTTACATTCCGCAATGTACTGATGGTAAGGATATCCTTCAATTTATTCTCATTATATTCATAATTAGTATTACCTACAGTATAGTCTTTCTAGATGTCTATAAATAATGAATACACTTTCTAGAAGGAGAATTTCAAACTAAACAGTGTTCAAGGAATGGTTTGGTCTGCTGGTGCGTTGATGATCATGGTCGAAAAATCTCAGGATCTATGGGACCAGCTGAAAGAGTAAATTGCACCTCAATTGCCAAAGCAAGATCATTATCAACGTCTTGCATTCAACAACAATGCGCTCAAGTTTGTCAGTATGGTTTTAAAACAGATTCATCCGGTTGTTCCACATGCGAATGCGATAATCCTTGCGAGGGGTATGTAAAAATAAACAAAGTTCTAATTTGTTCATTGGTGCATCATCAAATTGCTAACATTAATTCCTTCTCTGTTTCAGATTCCCGTGCCCACCTGAAGAAGAGTGTGTTCTCAAACAGGAAACAAATTGTCCTGATTTTCTTTGCCCTACTAAGCCGGAATGTAAAGCCAAAAGAACTTACAAGAGTCCTTGCGTTTATGGTACACCGATGAGCGACGAAGAAGGTAATGCCATCACATGTTCTATCAATCAGACTTGTCCGTACAATTATATGTGTACAGCGGTACCGGAAGCTGGACAATCGGTCTGTTGTGCGATACCATCGACAACTGTGATCAAACCAGTATCAAGTAAGTAATAAAAAAATCAAGCAATTTTTATTGATGATATTAATTGAATATTAATGAATTTCAGTGTGCGAATATCTTCGAGATTTTGGTGAACGAATGGAAGGTACGCGAGAAGGAATGTCCTTGGCTGTTCCACCACCGCAATGCGATAAAAATGGTTTTTACAAGCCCTTGCAGTGTCATAACGGTACTTGTGCTTGTGTGAATCGTCACGGAATTATTTTACGAGGTAACGTTAGTCCAGAAACCGATTGC
This sequence comes from Polistes canadensis, assembly GCF_001313835.1. NCBI lineage: Eukaryota > Metazoa > Arthropoda > Insecta > Hymenoptera > Vespidae > Polistes > Polistes canadensis. The sequence goes on from NW_014569890.1 coordinate 23,484, forward strand.
AAAAGCGTCAAGAATTCTTGGCAAGTTTGCAATACGATATCGTGCGACTTGGTATGTCCTTACGGTTATGAAATCGATTCGAATGGTTGTGAAACATGTAATTGTCACGACCCATGTAAAGACGTGTCATGTGGCTCACGGGAAGTTTGCACAATGGTTGATGTCAATTGTGGCCCGGGAGAATATTGTCCACCGGTGCCAGCTTGTCTTACAACCAAACCTGGACAATGTCCATACTTGGTACCAAGTTCGTCGAGCTGTGAATTAGAATGTAGTACCGATCAGGAGTGTTCGAGTTCGGACAAATGTTGTTCGACGGGTTGCGGTACGCAATGCGTAGCACCAGTCATGGCCACTGCTTGTCAACATGCACAGGCTGTTGCCGAGCATGCTGCTAGAGAGTCCGGTGAACCAGCTCGAAGAATTTATATACCAAGATGTGATGTCAATGGTGCATTCGAAGCAGTACAATGTCACAATGGTATGTGTTGGTGCGTTGATGAGGAAGGAAGAGAAGCTGCAGGTACGCGTGTCCTTGAAGGGATTGTACCGAAATGTAATAAACCTCAAAGGTGTCCAGAAATAGATTGCAAACTTAATTGTCCGGAAGGTTTCGAGTTGGATCTTGACAGTGGTTGTCCTACCTGTTCTTGTAGAGATTCTTGTAAAAGAGTAACTTGTCGTGGGGAAAATGAAGCTTGTAGAATGGTCGAAGTTGCTTGCAGTGTACCACCCTGCCCACCTGTACCAGTTTGTTTACCGAAAAAAGATAATCCTTGTCCGAACGGTACACCCCTTTTGGATCAAAACAGATCACCGGCTATCTGTGGTCCTCACGGACATCAATGTCCATCCACACACAAGTGCGAGTTGTCTCCGTTAGACGAATACGCTGTTTGTTGTCCCAAACCGCGAGAGGTTTGTTTCGAACCTTTACGAATTGTGCCATGCAATTCAACGGCGATGCCTAATGAAACAGAAAGATGGTACTTCGATCCAGAAAAAAACGAATGCAGAATAAAAACCGAATGTACTCACGGCCATAACGATTTCTCAAGTCGTTTGATATGTGACACAGTTTGTCCTGTTTTGTCACAATGCGAAAGATTACGAGAGAAAAATTTGAAAACTTCTCAAAGATTAAAACAATCGACTTTCTTACCAAGATGCAATCAAGACACTGGTATGTGGGAATCTGTTCAATGTTTGGAACACGTCGGTGTTTGCTGGTGTGTTAATAGAAAAGGACAACCTATGAAAGGATCTCTTATCAGAGGACTCGAACCAAAATGCAATTTCAGACAAGCCAGACGTGGTGGTAGAGGTCCTGGTAATCAAGAAATAGATTACAAGATTCAAGCATTTATGGAAGGCACTTTGTTGGAGTTGTTAGAGACTGATGAAAAACAAGTTAAGAGAATCTTTGGCACCAGATGTCAAGCTATGAGAGAAAGGGGTCATGTTTCAGCTATTTGTGATCGTCAAGGTAAATTTGAACCCACGCAATGCGCTGGAGATACTTGTTGGTGCGTTGACGAGGCTGGAAATCAATTGGTTGGTTCCGAACCATTTTTGAAAGGATCTAACATTTGTTGTAAGTTATAGATTACTATTACTGTTGGGATAAATGTGGATAAAAGAAAGGAATGTTATCAATATGAAATGCTGCATAATTTTTAGAAGTTTCTATTATTCGTTAATAAATAAATATATTTTGATATTTTAGTACCAACACCGATCGAGTCGGTAGAAGTGATTTTACGTTTTCCTGGAAGATTCGTAATAACGGATAAAGTTAATTTCAAAAGCGAAGCAAAACAATTCTTGTACGAGTTAGGCGCAAGAATAAAGGACGATATTGAAGTGGATCTCGAACGGGATTCGGCATTTTTGAAATTTGAAATAATCGGTGCGAACAAGGTCGACATAGCTTTTCATTTGGAAGAATTGACAAGGATGCAGAAACTTTTAATGCTTGGGTCATTGGCCGATGAAACGACTTCACGTTTCACACATAAATCTATGCCAGTCGCTGTGGAAAACAGGATCGTTGCGTTAGAGCAACGGGAGATTCTAACGGAAGTTGAAGCACCCGTTTATCAAACGGCCACTCTTGTTCTGGCAGCGGCCAGCGCTTTTGTTATTAGCAGCTTGATAATACTTTTAATGTTGTATCGTAAAAAGGTATTAATATATTATTATATATTAAATATATTAGGGATTTGAATTTATGTATTACGGACCATAAGTTTCTAGATAACGAAAAGTTATTTTATACAGATGAAAATGAAGGATCCAAGCAAAACATTGCCGATGGATCAGCATTTCCTTGCCTACAGTCAACAACCAGTTTACGTGATTTCTGGTCTGGAAAAAGATGAGAAGGATGCAGGACAATTACATGAAAATGTTCAGCTTCCTGAAGCAGCTGATAAAGCATGAACGATTTCATAGATAAAATGTGATTATTTCTAATCAATTTTTCAATCGTTCATGATTCGACTAGGATTTAAATATCATCGCTCATACTACGGAAGTCATAACTATTCTCATTCGTTTCATCATTTGTCATGAAATATTTATTCAATATACTATATTATATATCTATATATAGTATATACAGCGATTAGTATAATCGCCGATCGACCAAATTCAAGAATAAAATTTTTAAGAATGTTTGTAAAAATTAGTCATTATAATAATTTACAAACATTCTAATCGAAAACTGATACATATCAAATGAATTTGATCGATCGTTGATATGGAAAGAGAGCCGAGGATTTTTATCTTTTCATTGTTATCATCTTCCTTTCGAAATGATAAATGAAAAGATAATTTCTATCATGAAAACGATTTAATGACATCGTTGCATTGATATACACTAATGTAAATATTAGATTCTTCGATTATTTATATACATAAATCATTAATAAAGATTGCCACTTATTTCGTTTCTTATTTTTTCTTTTATATATTTTTTTTATCGTGTCTATCGTTTCCTAAGCTCTTAATTCTTTTCAATATGAAATTGAAAGTTTAGAATTTGTTGAATTTAAAATAGATTATAATATGATATGAATATATATCTAATAAAATAATATTGTTAGATAAACCAAGAAAAACATTTTTAAAATAAGATACATAACTTTGTTCGTTATGCGCATGCGTAAAAATGTTTTCAAAGAAATTAAAGATGCTAATTTAAAACACTAAGAAATGTATTTAATAAATTCTTAATGATTTAGAACAATTATTATTCTACTATATTATTTAAATATATTATAGTTTTGTTTATGAAGACGGATAAATTTTGTTATTCTATTCTTATGTGTCTATGATTTTATGATTCAATTTCATACTGCATTGCTTGCGCACAACATTTTGCGCATGCCATCGCGCATTCAGTGCACGTCACCCTGCGTAGAACACCTTGCGCACAACGAATAGAGTAACTTTCATTTTCTGTCTTACTTCAGTCTTTATTATACTGTTTATAAGAACTAGCAATATAATTTTATTAAGTATATCATAAAATATATTATTAATTAATATAGAATATATATGTAAATTAATATAAATAATTATATGTATAATATAAAATCACAATAAAAAACGTAACCAATATTTTGCTACAGGTACACCAACGTATAAACAAGACAACCAATTTTTCGCAACAGGGATACCAATATCATAATTTGCAATAATAAAAAACAAGGTAAATGTTATAAAATGTATTTATATTCATTTTATATATTCAAATATAATGTTAATCCAACAATTTTCTTTCATTAGAACTGAGATCGTTCAAATTTCGCGGTATAAAATTGATATCGAATATAGTCGATCCAATCGATTAAAAATATCGAAAGTGATGACGTAAGAGTAGTTTTCGATAGATCGATTAAAACTAGTCATCCCTATATAGTTTTTAATGGTGAACCGTACGAGAGGAACGTCGACCAATCGAGAGATTCGAAATTGGCGTTGAGGTGATGAAGAAAATAAATTATCTATCTAAAATAAAAATCTTTAATCATTTGAATAAAAATTAACGTGTCCAAATATACATTTAATTAATAAAATATCCTTCATGTAAGATGATCGTAAGATGTCGCTATATCATTACACAGAGGTTACAACGTCCTACGTGGGAATAGTGTGAAATAAAGAAAGAAAAGAAGATAGAAAGATAGTAAGGCAAAAAGAGGTAGATAGAAAAATGAGAATTGTGATTAATATTAGAGACTAACGAGAAGAAGGAAACTTGTAAAATCAACTAAAAGAATAAGCTTTAATGGCAGTCAGTTTAACGAACATACTTGAAGGAGTTTTCAAATCGCATATATCAGATTCATTGGATTACAATTTTTTAACAATTTTATTGTCCTATAAAAACAATCGTATATTCGAAGAGGATAAAAAGAAGAACAACAATAACAAGGAGGAAAAAGAGGAGAAGAAGACGGAAGAGGATAAGAAGAAGGATAAGAATGAGAAGTTAATAATCGGAGGAGTAGAAACGACGTCGACCACCCTCTCGACACAGTTTCTGTTATGTGCGAGAGTGAAGGAAGTCGAGCGTTTATAATTCTGCTACGGTGCTTGTGTCGGTGACAAAGAGAAAGAGAGACGGTAATAAGAAAGGGGAACGAAACTTGACAGAACCAAGGATAGCCTTATATATTAGTAAAAGACAGTCCTTCTGGAATTAAAGGAAAAGATAAAGAGAAAAATATATATATATATATATATATATAAAATACACGAGAGAGAGAGAGATAGTAGTTCGAGCCATAGGAGAAAGAGTGGGACACGGAGTGCACAAGAAAGAGAGAGAAAGAGATAGCAATTAGAGAAGAGAAAGAGCGCGCGCGCAAGAGTGAGACGGACAGACGGATAGAGCAAACAAGAAAGAAAGAGAGAGAAATATAGAGGACGAAGATACACGCATTTTAAACGGCATATCTCTCTTCTTTTCGGCAGATCAGCTTTATTGTGTGTGAACGAGATTACCATCAGTATTTACATTTTTATCGGTGTGCCGTTAATAATATTCTTCTTCTTCATCATCATCTCGAGATATCTTTCTCTTACACATTTATCGAGATAGAAAAATGTATATGTATATGTATATATAGATACATACATACGTTAGTTTCCTTTTAACATCCTCACTCGTTCGAGATTCTTCGACAATCGAAAGATAATCGTCGATTACGAGAAGAGTAATAATAAGAAGAATAAGTGAGACTACGTTTATGCGATATATATAACATATATCGTTCGATTATTATCATTCCTTCGAGAGATTCGGTGTGGTATTATAACCTTGATTGTGTTGCGCCGAGTATCGCGACGACACTACGCACATATACATAGATATATTTACCCATACACAGACGCGCACGCACACGTATCCACGCACAGTAGTTTTGTTACCTTTTGATCATTGTCGCGTGTGACAGTTTCTGAAAAATATTTATAAACACAGAAAATATTAAATATTTCTTAATCGTCCATTTTTGTTTTTCATATATAATTCATATTTCATTTTGTAATTGAACGCTATTTTCTTTTTCTATCGACCACAACATTCTCATAGTTTTTTATTATATTTTTTGGTTATATTGTTAGAAAGTAGTGTAATAATTAATTCGCCATGTTTACGGGTACGATGAAAATCGAAATATGCGAAGCAGTTGGTTTACGTGCCACTGACAAACAGAGAAAATTTTGGCAAGACGAACCGATATTAGATCCTTATGTTCAAATCGACGTTGATGAGAATCATCTTGACCGTTCCTCGACCAAACCCAAAACATCTGATCCTGTTTGGAATGAATCGTTCACTCATGAAGTTCAGGGTGCTGTTAACCTTGGATTAACTGTCTTCCATGATGCAGCCTTACCGCCTGATTACTTTGTTGCCAATTGCAGCATCCCCTTCGAGGAACTTGTCAGCAAGAATGACAAAACTGCTGATTTCTGGGTAAGTTCTATGACTTTTTTCTTATTCGTATAATATCTTATTACAGTTCACTGTCTCTTTATCTATAAATTAGATATTCATAAACTGGAACAGGTTGATTATTTGTACAAAAATCAATTTGTAATATAGAATAATGATTTCAGATTCATTTTTAAAATAATTAACCATAAAGTTTTGTTTTAAGTTTAAATTTGATGTTTAATGTATGAAATATTATTTTTAGGTCGATCTTGAACCTCAGGGAAAGTTGCGAGTGAGGATAGATTTGAAATGGAACGATCTAGGTATGAGGAAAAGCATATATTTATATTTAATCAACAGCAAATAAAATATATATTAAACATTTTTAGATACATTGAGTTGTCGCAGTGGCATCGATGGAGAATCCATTGGTAGTGCTAGAAGTCTGATCAGTATTAGTTCAGGAAAGGAGCCTAGGAGAGAATTCAAAGAATGGCAAGGATTCAATCGTCGAAGAGGTGCCATGAGGCGTCGTGTTCATCAAATTAATGGCCACAAATTTATGGCTACATTTTTAAGACAACCAACGTTCTGCTCTCACTGCCGCGAGTTTATATGGTATGTATATGTTTAACCGCATGAGGGTCAAATGCTTATATAGTTTTTTTTTTCTTACAATATATATATATTTATCTATATATATATATATATTTATTATCGATTGTTAAGATCAAAGTTTTATACGGGTTTACTACTTTTCACTTGCAAATTGACATGTCTGGTATATCTGGAATACTGTGAACATGGTATACTAATTATATAAATATGTTAAACGTTTCTCTTCGGTCATTCATTCTAATGTTCATTCATAATGTATAATATAATATGTGAACTATCTTTAATATGCAACCTTATTCATTTTATATAGTACGAAGAATGACCAAAGAGATTTTTAAAACTGTGTCTTAATTCGTTTTTCAGCAAATAGAATTTTGCTTGCTTGGTTTGGTGTGCTTCATTTTGAAAAGTTTTAAGTAATTAGTATCAATGCAGATATCAATATACAATAGTAAAGCAAACATTTTCATTTCAATCGAACACAAAGGTCTTCGTCGACTTTTGCACACCAAATCTGCATGGTACAAATACGATAAATAATAATCTTGCAACTACAGGATTTGCATGAATGGGATGTTGGTTTATAATTTAAATTGGATTTTAATAATATCAAGAAAAGATAATAAATCATTCACATCCTGAAACATTAAGGTTGAACAAAGTTTCCTTTAAAAAAAAGAAAAGAAGTTTGATTGTATCAATCTTGGTATTATAGAGATCATATCATGGGGGTAGATGAAAAATTTTGTGTTCATTTTGGGTTTTATCACAATTTAACTATAGAAGGTTGCATGCTCTACATTTTTTTTTACTTAGTGCACACACTCCATGTGTTGCTCTGAATTATTTTTTTTCTAAAAACTATCGAGGTGTTGGAGCACTCATGTGTATCAAAGCTGTGTTCGATTAAAAAAGAAAACAACAACAAGATTTAATTCTGATAAATGAAAATAGATTCCATGCGTAAAGCACCAGCCACTTTTTTCTATTAATAATATATATTTTTTTAAATAATTTTTTTTCTTTTCATTTCACACATTATTTATACTTTTTCTTAAGAGTCTACGATAGATGTCTAACTGTGGTATATGGTCCAAAGAAGAATACGTATGTGTTTTAAAAAGGGAATATGAGGAGATGATGTGACGTGTTTTGTCTGTTGTATTTCAGGGGCTTGGGCAAGCAGGGCTATCAGTGTCAAGGTGAGAAAGACACATACACGTTATTAACAGATTATAATTGCGTACTCGCTTGCTGAACCTGTGTATGATGAACGTGTTATTATTATTATTATTATTATTATTAGGAATGTATACATGTTAATTTAGTTTTCACTATGACATTAAATCATTTAGGGTGCATTGGCAGTTATTGCACTTTTACTTACCAACAAATTTATCGACAGTTTGTTGAATTTTCCTTTCCAAATGATTTCTTTTTGTTTTTCCGTCTTTTGGTCATGGTACAAGTTTGTTCTATTAAATGTGCTTTTATTTTGTTCATTTGCACTTTGAAATTGAAGTCTTAAGTGCTGATAATCCATCACCATTCGACAGGATATCTTATTTGCTTTGATTTAACATGGTGCCAAGCTTGGAAACTCTCTTCACACTGCATGATTTTATATTTATGTCCGTTGGATTTATCAAACGAGACGCAAGGTTTTTTAATATCTTGCTATACTATGTGGGATCATTTGCTCCTATGTGACACCTCTATTTGATTATTATTATTATTATTATTATTATATAATTCTACTTCTATTATTGCGACAGGGGTTGAATTATATTTTTTGGCTTTTATTTTAATATGATTTTAGATTATTATTAGGGTGCACTTATAAAAAAATAAAAAATAAAAGAAAAAGACATGCATGCAACCAGCTTTGGTCATGCTATACTTGGTGTTATTTTTTATTAACATGAGATATGGTGTACATAATACAAATATCGTCATTGTCATTGTTTCAGTTTGCACTTGCGTAGTTCACAAGAGATGTCATAAATTGGTGATAACAAAATGTCCTGGAATGAGAGACGAGGTAAGATACAGTATAAATATTCTAGTTTTTTGTATTCCATTATTGTTTTAAAAAAAAGATGGTTTCTTTTCATTATCCAACTGACTAGTTTCAGCATTCTATTTAAATTGAATTATGTTATTTGTGTTATGTATCAATTTTTGTTTTTATAACATTTTAATTTGTATTTTTTTTTCTTTTCTTTTTTATGCTCATTTATTCAGGGCAGAAGTACTGGATTACAGTCACATCAAGATACAGAAAGTCCACGCTTTAGCATAGACGTGCCACATCGGTTCTTTGTCCATACATATAAGAGGTTTACATTCTGTGATCATTGCGGTTCTCTGTTATATGGATTATATAGGCAAGGTTTACAATGTGAAGGTAAGTTTGCTAAATCTCATCTTTATCTTTCAATGTATCTGATTAATTATTTGTACAATGCTTTTCTTTACCAGCTTGCAATATTAATATTCACAAAAGATGTCAAAAAAATGTGGCAAACAATTGTGGTACAAATACAAAGGCGATGGCAGAAATTTTAAGCGAAATGAATATCTCTCCTGATAAACAAATTAAAGCACCACGAATTAATTTTACTAGCTGTCAACCAAGCCAAACGCCGCCAACAGTCGCTGTCACCGAATCGTTAACAACAGAAGCATCTAAGACAGCTGTTCAAAGAAAGTCAGAAGAAAGTGAAGGTGGAATAAAACAAAATGCGGTATCCGTTAGTGAAAATGAAGTAAGAAAGTTTGGTCTAGAAGATTTTAACTTTATCAAAGTACTTGGAAAGGGTAGCTTTGGGAAAGTTATGTTGGTCGAACGGAAGAGTAATCCTGATGAAGTTTTTGCTGTTAAAATATTAAAAAAAGATGTTATTATACAAGACGACGACGTCGATTGTACAATGACGGAGAAACGTATTCTTACGTTGGCTGCTAAACATCCGTTCTTAACAGCTATTCACAGTTGTTTCCAAACGAGTGATCGTCTCTTCTTCGTAATGGAATATGTAAATGGAGGTAAGCCTAAATCTTAATTGATATATGTATATAATAATTTGAACGTACGCTACCAACGATTGAATTTGTTTGCAGGTGATTTGATGTTTCATATTCAAAAAGCTCGTAAATTCGACGAAGCAAGAGCACGTTTTTATGCTGCTGAGGTAACGCTAGCGTTACAATTTCTACACAAACATTACGTTATATATCGTGATCTCAAACTGGATAATATTCTTCTCGATCAAGAAGGCCATTGTAAACTCGCAGATTTTGGTATGTGTAAAGAAGGAATAATCGAAGGTAAAACTACGACATCAACGTTTTGCGGTACACCTGATTATATAGCGCCAGAGATTTTGCAAGAGTTAGAATACGGTGCCAGCGTCGATTGGTGGGCACTAGGTGTATTAATGTATGAGATGATGGCTGGTCAACCACCGTTCGAAGCAGATAACGAAGATGATTTATTTGAATCTATTTTACGTGACGATGTGTTGTATCCAATTTGGATATCCAAGGAAGCTGTTTCGATATTAAAAGGATTCATGACCAAGAATCCAGCTAAACGATTGGGTTGTGTAGTAGCGAACGGAGGCGAAGCTGCTATAAGAGTTCATCCATTTTTCCAACACATGGATTGGGATGCATTAGAAGGGCGTAGGGTTAAGCCACCGATTAAACCAAAAGTTGTAAGTATACATACTATAAATCTTCATATTACTCATCATTACACCAATTCATTTTAATCCATGTGAACAACAAAAATTAATTTATTTTAAATTTACAGCAGAGTAAAAAGGACGCGTTAAACTTCGATGCAGAATTTACGAGGGAGGATCCAGAATTGACGCCAGAAGATCCCGAAGTTGTCAGTTATATTAATCAAGAAGAATTTCAAGGTTTCTCCTTCGTCAACAAGGACTTCAATCCAGCAAGATTTGGGACACAATAGGAGACAAGAATTTATCGAAAGAAGCAAAATGCAAGGATGTTTTTATCGTAAGGCTTCTTTTCGCTTCAATAAGTTTGGACGTAGAAAAATCTCTCTCTCTTTCAAGAGAGAGAATGAAGTACACCAAACTATAAGATCGAGTATTCTTCATCTATTTTTTTCTGAGGTATTTATCATATTTTTTTGAAGGTGTAACGCAAAGTTTGAGAAATAATTCCTTTACGTGGGAATACGTAACGTCACATTACTTCCACTACAGGAGTAGTACGAGTATTGCAGTTTCTAATGACGTTACTTGCGTCATTACATTACTACTTTTTCCCATTACAATCCAATTTGCTCCCTTATTCTTCTTTTTAATTTGATACCGCTGGTGGGGTTTATCGTACTATAAAAATAATTCGAATTCTCAACGTGGATCATTAATGATAGATCCTTTCGAATAAGAATCAACATTAACTTATTGCAAGGAGATTACGTGTATTTTGATCTCTCAGTATCATCACATTTAAACTAGATAAGCATCGCAGTTGTTTCTTCTCATTCATTTCAAAAAGATTTAATTGTAAGATTAATTCGAGGCTCATGTGAGCTTTTAAGAAGAAGAAAAAAAAAGTAAAGTTAACTGGATTAAGGGGGATAAGAGAGAAGGAGTACGTTTACTTATGTATTTTCAAAGAATTTCTAATATCTTGCGGTACTGATTATACAGTATATACATATATATTATATCTTATGCGAATATATGTACTGATTATTACCAACAGTACAAAGAGATAAATTATTAATTAGCTATAAAGTTTATTATTCATTATATATATATACTATATGGCAATTATATATACATATATATAAATATATATATATATGTATATATGATGAAGAGATCGCTGGACGATTAATTTCTTCTTACGACAAAGGACACATCTGTCTTTTAAAGATGTTAAACATATACATATATGTATATATATATATATATATATATATATATTATCTAATTAGAAATGCAATGGCAAGGATTAGAGAGATATTTGCGTTTAGGAATTGCATATGAGTGTTGCGCTATTAAAAAGAAGTTATAAAAGAAAAAAAGAAAAGAAAAATAAGTAAATCTTCTATTGACTTCCAAAAATTAGATTTTGCTTCCTCTCATAACGTTGTCTTTCAATATAATTTGTCATAAATAGTACTATATCTAAATATATAGGAATTTATATGTGGCAGGCATGTTAACGCAAGTATTCTTGAGTCTGAAGATCGAAAAAGAGAAGAAGAAAAAAGATTTAAAAAAAAAAAAAATAAAAGAAGAAGAAATAATAAGCTTTGCCCTTATTGTCTTTTCATATCCGTGTACGTATTACAGTATATGAATCTAAATGTCCTTTCGAATTTAGAAATATTAACGGCAACAAATTTTGTTCCATAGTTGTCACTGTTAATATCGTAAATTCTGACGCATATGCATATGTAAATGAATACCTGAAATGTGGTTGTTTAAGTATAAAGAAATATAATGTAAAGAAGAACATTTGTTCGTCATGTAAAGCATCGTTATTATTTATAAAATGATTTAATTTTAATCGCGTATCCATTCGTATAAATCGAGCATAGGTTTACATATGCGTGTCTGTATCATTGATAATATAAAATGCACCTAGAGAATTTTCAGACTCACGATTATTATAGACACTTTTGAGGGAAGGTATTAAAAATAATGTTCTTATTCCTTATTGTTACTAAAAATAAGTGTTCAAGAAGAAGAAGAAGAAAATGAAGACGAAGGTGAAGAAAAAGAAGCCACAAGTAGGAGGATATTCAAACCAATGAATAATCCAAGTCGTATCCTGTATTATATAAATACATACATATGCTTATTTAAGAAAAAAAATGGAGTCTCCGAATTTAGACGATAGAAACCAAAATGTTAGAAATGAAAGAGCCAGTTCGTTTTTTTTGTGACGAAGACTGAATGTATAAGCTGGACTTAAGTTTTCAAAATAACATTCTCATTCAAAAAAGTAAGAGAGAAAGAAAGAAAGTGAGAGTGTATGCGTGCGTGATAATATATTATAAGTATATATGTGTAAAACTTATGCATAGCGAATATTAACTTGATGATAGCATATATACATAGGTCATTATTATATATAGCGAAGAATAAAAATAAGAAGATTAAAAAAAGAGAACTCAAAGAAATATAGAAATTGGCAGATAATTATGAAATAATCTTTAGTGTCAAGTTCTTGCTATTTCTTTTTTATTTTCTTCTAGTTTTTATTCGAAAAGAATAAAAGCAAAAACGAGAGAGAAGCATTTCATAAGCGCGCTTCTCTTTGATAGTACATAAAATATACATCCGTTAATAATTAAGAACGAATATGCATATTATATAGGTACGCACACATAGAGAATGTGTGAGAGAGAGAAAGAAAGAGATAGAAAGAGATACACACACACACACACACATACACGTACATATTATAATATATATTTATGGAGATTTAAATGATCGAGCAGATTACGATCTTACCTTTAATGATAATGATAATTATCAAGATTTAATGAAAAATTATATTCGATTATAAAAAAGCTTCTAGCACGTCATTAAAATGTGCTAAACTTGTTAAGTTAATAAATGCGAAGTAATACGTGATCGTACAATTTTTCAATGGATCGAATCTATGTAACGTTAGAATGAAAATATTGAAAATTAATATAAAAGGTATATATGCACGTAGATGTAAAAGAAAAGAATATTAAAAATAACAAGAATAACTCGTGGCAATATTTTTATTAATATTATTATTATTATTAGCATGGTATCATGATGCACATATTTTAAAATCATCATAAACATCTTTGTCCTTTTTAATTAAGTGTCATAATGCTTTGTAATTAATTATTCGATTACGTATTTAAAGTGATAACGTAAATTTGGTATTGACGAGTTACTGCAATGTTGTGTCAAAGATTATTAATATTTAAGCATGTATGTGTGTGCGTGCGCATGAGACAAACATATACGATAAAGTTAACGTCAAAGATTTTTACGTACTTATTTCAAAATGTACCTTGTTTATCATGCTTTCGCGTATATACGTACAAATTGTATTTTATGAAAAGCGTTAGGAAAATTTAATTAAAATTTATCTATTGAATTGGTAAAAAGAATATATTTAATTATTACGTGTCAAAGTTAGTATTCTTGCACGCAAACTTTTAGATTTGATTTAATCTTTGATGGAAACTTTATAAAATTTGAGAAAGTTTTAATATACGATGTAATTATTACGTTTAATCGATTAGATTATATTTAATTATAAGGATAAAAGTATATCCATTCAAAGGGTATTCTAGGATGGAATAATTAATAATTAAGCTTCGTATTGAATAGTCGATAAATAATTGTGCAAAAAGAAGAAGGAGAAGAAAGAAGAAAAAGATGACTATGATGATGATGATGATGATGAACATGAATAAAAAAATAGGATAGAACACACACGAAGAGTATGACAAAAAATTAGAAATTAAAATAAAAGGAGAAAGAATAAGAAGAGGATGGATGCAGGATCAAAGTGAAAAATCGTGGCTTCATAGTTGAAAACAAATATGCATTATTCGGTGTTGTGATTCGTTGTTGTTGTTGTTGTGTCATACTCGTAAATACGTTTTTATGTACTAATTCGTCTTAGGTATTACAATTAGATGTATTCTAGAGAAAGGTGGATTAGACATTCATTTATAAAAAAAGGATTAGTCTTATATTTAAATTAGGACAGCGGTTTACAACTTTTCTTGAATTTATATTAGAAAATTAGGTTCATTTTTAATCTAAACAATCAAATCACATAGTTGTAAAGAAAATGAATTGTACTATCCTTTCTATATTATTTATTATTTATTTCTTTATATATTTTTTAAAACTATTATTAGGATTCAATATTTATGATCTGTTAATACACTATTGTTATATATACATGTATATTACTTGATTTTTTTTTTCTATTCATATACGTCCAATAATAGTTATTAATAAACGCGAAAATTAAATATTAACGTGATTGCGAAAATGAGAATTGAAATGGTATCGTTGATGCAGTTTTTTCATAATTTTGAAGGGATATAAAATGACGTCTTAGAATGCGTCTGATTGTGAATTTAAATTGTTTACATTTAAGACGATATTTTTGTTTGAAAAAGTTAATAGAAGTTCTTGCAAATATTTCTTTTATATAAATCATGCTATTGTATTAGAATCTAATCGTAGAAAAGAATATCATCACATCATGTTCAAACAGGAGAAGGGAAAGAAAAGAAAAGAAAAGAAAATATGAAATTTTTGAATATCGCGTCTTCGCTAAATTTCATAGCTTTTGCGCTTATGTATGTACAAAGTAATAATACAATTAATAATTATAAATTATTGATTACGGTTTCTAATTTGTTTTTATATTTTTTATATTTTTGTATTTTTTATTTTCTTTTTTATTGAAAAATAATTGGGGGCAACTTATAAATAATTAAATAAATTGTCATTGTTCTTCGAGAATCTTTGAAACTTAAATAATTATCTTTGCAAAATGATTTATTCATCTATATTTTTATTCGGCACGAAACTTGCGCGTCGTACAATTAATTAATTAATTTAGAAAACGAGATAATTATTAAACATTAAAAACGATTAAATGAAAGAAGATTTGCATTTGATCGATCCGTGTGAGGGCTGTGCAATTATGACGATTCCATCCTGTTTGGAAAATTATTTGAATTTATCAAAGAATGAGAGAATGAGAGAGTGAGAGAGAGAGAGAGAGAGAGAGAGAGAGAGAGAGAGAGAGAGCGAGCGAGAGAGAGATAGAGGAGATGGTTTAGTCCGGCCTACGCGTTTAAATAAATAATAGACGGTCTCGTGCGTTATTTCAAAGAAAAATTAAAAAAAAAGAACAAAACTAAACAGACAAACGAAGAAAAAAGAGAAAAAGATAAATAAAATTAAAAGAAAAAACAAAAAAGAAGAAGAAAAGAAATATAAATAAAAAAAATTAACCCCCCCTTCCCGTGTTGCCCATTATTTGGTACTCTATCCAGAATAAATAATAATAAAAATATCTTGTAGATACACACAAAATAATATATAATTAAATTAAATTAAATTAAATATTAAATATATAGAAGACAAAAAAGATAAATGATTAAATAAATAAAAAGTAAGTACGTAAAAGTAAGTTTAAGAAAAAAAATAAATAAAAATCAATAAGTGGTACAGTGTGTGGCATTTTTTTTTTTGTTAGACTTAATATTAATATAATTAATAATAAAATACTACATATGTACGCGCGCGTCGACTAGTTTGATATTTGATTTATATATATAATATATATAAATCAAAGATCATAATTAAAAGATCTTTAACGTCGATTTATCATCGATCCTATCAGTGTAATTCATTCGAGTTAACATTATTCGAAACAAACAAAAACTAGATCATTAAGTCTCGATGATCGTTGAGAATATGAAAGAGAGAAAGAGAGAAAGAAACGATTGCCGTCCTTAAATAAACATCGATCCGACGAAAAAAAGGATTATCGATCGAAGATCTATATCGTTTTATGTATATACATCAAATTACGCGTATATGCATAAATAAATAAAAAAGAAAAAGCCATAATTAATGAACGATATTGTTGAAAGTCTATTTAAAATCGTTTGTTATATAAAATCAATCGATCTTCTCTTCGATAGGCAGGACAAAATTTTAACTCACCAAATGTTAATCGATCAATTTTCTACAAATAAAAATGACAAAGATTGAAAGATTGAAATATTTCTCAATGGAAAGTTAACAAAATGAAAAAAACAAATGATCAATGATGAAAGATATAAATGAAAGATAAATCTCAGTTGGTACACAACAGATTCCGTCTAAATTATGAGATTCGCGTAATCGAGAGGCTCCAACCAAAACTCTTCTTGTTAGATATCAAAATAATTATTATTATACCGTTGCAGTATTTTCGTAAAGCTTTAAAACTTTATCTTGTCGACGAACAAATGCTAAAATGAAATTAATCAATATTATATTCAATTTTTATATACACGTGCACACACACACACACACAAATACATACACCCTACATATTATGCATTTTTTCATTCACGAGAACAAAAGATAACAAGATCAAATAAGATTAGAAAAAGACAGAGGGAAGAAAAACATGATACACAAATCTCTAGAAGAAGAAAAAACAAAATAATTAGATCGCTATCGATATCGATCTTTTTATTTAAATCATTTTATTAAACACTATCATCGAGTCTGCTAAATGAAATGAATTTTTTGGTTGGATATTTCATTCTAATATCTAATATCTTATTATATTTATATTCTACAGAGTGTCTACAATGAAGCAATGATACGATTTTTATTTTTATTTTATTTATTATTATTTTTTTTAATTTTAAATTTAAATTTGTAGACACCCTGTATAAGAAGCGTATGTCGACTTAACATTTATGATCTTATAATCGTTATATCTCTTAAATTATCTTAACTTTAAATATAATTAATAAATTGACGTGTGTTGTATGTGTGTATTAAATAATAATTAGTATGTATTTATCCTAAGTAAATTGTCATGAATTTTGTTAAGTAATTTATGGAACAACAAAAAGAGAAACGTACAGAAAACTTTGAACATGTTAGATCTTATAGATAAGAGGTAGGGGGGGGGCGTTAATTTTTAGATAAATCGTGTGATAAATAATTATTCATTCATTATGATTAGTGTCAAAAATTTATATATATATATATATATATAAATATATTTAATATATTTATTGTTTTAGTATTAAGTATAGAATATACTATGTTAAATCCATTTGTTTTTGGTTCAATATTTCTTTGATTTTATATAAATAATTTTATAAAAATATAATAAATAATTAGAAATTTAATTAGAAAAAGAATAAAAAGGTGCAAAAACTGCTTCGATGTCATAGAATAAGTTTCAAAGGATAGTAATTCATGTTTACAAAAAAAAAAACAAGAACACGTGCTGGGACCTTTTAACATTTTTACTTAAACAACAGTTTTGTATAAATAATAATCGCTAGTCGATCACTTAATGCAAATTTCAAAGCATCATAGTTAAAGAAGAACAAAGAAATAATTAAACAGAACTATTGTTTATGTGTCGAATATCTTAAATTATGTTCGAAATTTCGTTTGTATTATTTAAACATTTTTGTCTATTATTTATTTCCATCATTAGTTGCAAACACAACATCCTTAGATATAAGTGTAAGATCTTATTATGGTTGTGTATGTATGTATGTGTATGTGTGTGTGTTTGCACGTGTGTTGTGTTCATGCGTGAGGTGTATGTGCATCATTTAGTTGATGTAAATTAAAATAATAAAAAAGGAATTTAACTGGTACATATACAATATATATATATTAATATATTATTATTATTATTATTAATATTATGTTGTAAAATATGAAGATATACAAAGAAACGGATTTATGTATCGTTGAAATAGTAGTAACTTAAAAAAAGAAAAATTGCGGTACGTTTATAATTAATTGCAAGGAATTATTTGTAGCTTTTTAATTATTAAGTGTGTGTATGTGTGTTTACACACATATAATATATATTATGCGATGTATTGTTTAATAAGACTTACACTTTATTTTATTTTTTAATCTAAAGTAGTACAGGCCTGCATTAAAACATGGTCAGACATTAAAGTAGTACAAGGCATGTGTATTAAAATATGATCAGACATAAAAGTAGTACAGACCTGCATTAAAACATGTCAGACATGAAAGTAGTGTAACAAAGCATGTGTATTAAAATATTGTCAGACATTGAAGTAGTACAAATCCAGGCATCTATATGTGGTCAGACATTTTAAAGTAATACAAATCAGAGGTTCAATATGGTCAGAAATTTTTGTCAAAAAATTCACTATGACCTTCAAATCTTTTATGCACTTTGTTTTTTTATAGGAACAAATGATTTCCCTTAAATATCAAACGAATTTTACTTTAAACATTTTGTTCTTATCACTAAAATTTGCTAAAGTTATTGGGGTGACTGATATTTACGAGATCGATTATCGATTATGTGCTCTCATTTGTGTACGTGTATGTTTGCTATGTAAAAAGAGAAAAAAGAAAAAAGAAAAAATGGGCATTGACGTAATACGAAGGATGCTTTTGATCATCGTACTCTAGGGCGTTTATGGCAACCAATATTTAAATGCATATCCGAACGGTATTTGAGCGTAATCGACTGAAAATGATTTTGTCAGAGGTTTACACACATACACACACATATATATACGAAAAAAGAACATAAATCCAATGATGATGATGATGATTATTATTATTATTTTTTGTCTATATCTTTGTATGTCTCTTAAAACGTGCACAGAATATTTAAGTACCTGAAGTTAATATTATAATTATCTTTTTGTTTCGCATTATCTATATCAATTAATGCGAGTTGTTCGTATTGTTTCAAATCTTCTCTTCTTTTCTATTAACAGTAATTCAATTAATTTGTTTGTTTTTTATATTTTTAATGTTAACAAAAGGAGGACAATGATAAGGGGAATGCAGATTTTATTTAATTTTTCTTTTGAGGAATGAAGTGTGTTAGAAAAATATATTGTCGAAGGTATGTCGCATTAGAAAATTATTATAAATAAATGAAAATCACCTATCTTGAAAAAGAATGCAATTATGAATTATAAATTAATATGAATAGAAGCAAAAAATAAAAGAAAATGAAGAAAAAAGATAAGAAGAAGAATAGGCTCGAATATCTGCGTCTTACCATATGCAAGTACCATTAGATTTTAAGTAGATAATGTATCTATCATTATGACTTAAAATTATATAAAACGTGCGCATGCGTAAACGATTATCCGTGTTCTTCCTGTTGTTGTTTATTATTATTCTTTACCTTTTTCTTCTTCTTCTTCTTATCCATTTTTCCTTCCCTTTTTTTCTTTTATTTTATGTATATATATAGAATAACTTTGGAGAATGTGTTTTTTCTTTTTTTAATATTATTAAAGATTCGTTTGTTCCGTTTTATTGTAATTCTTCTTATACAGAGTTCGGCTATATATATATATATGTGTACATACATAAATACATTACATAAAGTACATATACATATATATATCTATGTATATACACATTTATATACAATATGTATGTATATTTTGTTTAAATAATATGTTGCAATAAGTCGGTGTATATATGTTTCGATTGAATAATTGTTTTAATTACTTGATTCTTAAAGTGCATTCTTTATAATCAAGAGTTTATTGTTGGATATTTTTTTTTAAATTCTTCGTGTGTATATCATTTTTATATTCTTATTCGCATATGATGTATGTATGTATGTATGTGCGTGTTATATGTTTTTACGTTCGTGTGTGTGTACGCGTGCGTGGGCGTGTTATAAGTATATTTATTATATACAGAATGACTTTTTAGTTCTTATAGTATATGTATATATATATATATATATATATATATATATATATTTCAAATAACATTGTTAAACAATAATTTATTATTTCGCTTAAGCTAAACATTTATAACATGCACTTTTAATGTGCCATCTCTCTCTTTTTTTCTCACACACACACACACACACATACACACGCGTTCTCATCTTGTTTTTATTAATTCAATTAATTAATTAATTTCTTTATTTATCAAAGCATAGCAAACGCGCACGCGTATGTATCATCAAGCTTTCCAATCGTCTTATAATTCACGTCCCCCGTTTATACTACAATGTTCTTGTTGTTGTCTTTTTTTTTTTTAATCATTTTCCACTTTTCTGTTTTTCACTCTTACTCTCTCTTTCACTTTGTTGGTTTTTGAAGATTCTTTTTTCAACTGTCGGTTAATTAATTTATTTAATTAATTTTCAATGAAACAAAATATTTATTATATTTTCTCACTCGTTATTATTATTTTATATATTATTATTATTAATATAATGATTATTAATTATTATTAGTATTATTATTATGGCTCTTATTCGAAGACTAAGAACACTCAAAGCTGATCACAGTCTGTGTCTCATATGCGTTCATTTTCTTTTCTTTTCTTTTTATTAATTTATCAGCCAAATTTGTTCAACATGAAAAAATTATAATTAAATAGGGACGATAATGTTAATAATATAATATATATATATATTTGTGTGTACGTGTATATGCTTATATGATTACGAGCATTTAGCAATGGCTGTTTTCAGCAATTTTTCATTTGCGATGATTAATTTATTTATAACCTCGTATTATTACTTTCACTCCTTTCTTTGTTTTATACTGTTGTTTAGTGTTGGTTGTATTTAATTAATTCATTAAATTGTGGCGAGGTGATACTTTGGTTTGAAGGAACTTAAAATATTTCACAGTTATTCATGAAGCTTTGAAATTTCATCCGTTGTCTTCGTGGTGTAATTATTATCAATTACACGTTATTGTAATTATTTAAATTTATATAAAGAAAAATAAAAGAAATAATTATTTATTATAAATATTCGATAAACGATAGAGTAACATGTAAATCTTTCCAAACTTTTTTACGTATATTTTTGTTCCATCGATTCAATTCGATTGCATTCCGTAGAAATTCGAATTAATTTAAATATTCGCATAGATCGATAATATTTTTTTTTAACGCTTTATTTACAATGCGATAATAATTATATAATTAGATTATATAAATATTTCATATATATATATATCGATCGATTTCGTGGAAATGAAATTGATATTTATTAATGTTTTTTTTTTAATCTTGGACGCAATTATAGTCTGGCATTATCGATCGATAAATAAATCTGCGCCACCGTTTTCTTTTCTTTTCGACGTGGGATCAATCTCGTTCATAATTTTTATCTCATTTTCTTTCTTATTTTATTTCCTTTTTCATTTACGTTCCATCTCTCTCTCTCTTTCTCTCTGTCTTCCTTTTTGTTTTCTATTTCTTAACTTTTAAATTTCATTTTACAACATCGAGTATAATGCGTAGACACGAATAAAGCACTCAAAACTGCGTTCGGGGGAAAGATGTAAAAGATTGTCCATAAAAAATGCAAATATTTTGTATATATCATTTATAGATCATCGAGATTATGGTAGGACAGTAGATAAATGTAGTTGTATGTGTAAATGTGCATACAAGTGTGCGTGTAGCCGTGTAGAAATTGTTTTTTTTTTTATCGAGATATTCCATCATGAATTTTTCGGGACGATACAATAAAACCGACGAGATTTGTAAAGAAAAAGAAAAAACACACACGTTTGACGTGAAAGGAAAATTTTGAAAATACAAATGTAAACGCGAGATCGATGATCTAGGATTTAGATCTTTCTTTCTTTTATTCTTTTCGTTTATAAAAAATTCTTCGTTTGATTGGTCTCCGCGATGATTAAAAAAAAAAAACATTTGCTTGGTTTTGGACTTGCTTCGTTTTTTTTTATCGTTTGTTCTTCTTCTTTTTTCTTTTTTTAAATCGGTAGATCGACTCGGTTGTTAATAAAAAAATGTATTCGCGTAGATATAACAGGCGCGAACACGATTAGCAAAAATTCATTTATCAAAAACTTTAGTTAGGGAACTTGTATTATAATATATTCGTAAAGAAAACAAATTGTATGTTCACTTTTTACGTCCAGAATTCATTTCAAGTTTATATGTATATGATTTTCTTTCAAGTCTTCGATATAGAGAGCACTTTTTTCCATTTTCATTTCAATCGATTGATTATGAGAATGATCTAATGCAAAAGTCAATTTTATCGTAAGCAGTAATACTTTAATAATCACAAATATCTCAAATATTAAAACAAAAAAATATCATTATTATATAATTAAAATTATCCCAAATATCAACGTGTTAATAAATAATTTTTAAATAATTTGTCATAGCTCTATTATCAAAACGACAAAAATAATTATTCTATAGTCCAACTATCTAAAGAAATAATAAATGATTGAAATATCACTTTCATAATTAATCGATCCATTTGTTTATACGCATTGAATAATTTTTGTTTCATTTTTTTTGTCTATTTTCTATTTTTTCATCTCTTTCTCTCCTCCTTCATTAACATGGCAGTTAATTTGTTACTCGTTTAATTGTTGCTAAATAATTTCTACTTTCCGCCGGCGGTAGCTAATAAATATCCTGTATGCGTGCGTGTTTTTTTTAATGTCTCACGTTACTCACAGGATTACTAATTCTAAATTGAATAAATATCGGAAGAAAGTATCCATCCTTTTTTTTTTTCTTTCTCTCACTCTCTCTCTCTCTTTTTCATTTTCTATATATTTATATTTATATTTATAACTAACGTTCGTTCATTATTATATTAATTTTACTTCTCGTAATCCACAATAATCGTAGGCCTTGAGAACCATATTTTAAATAATCGAATTTAAATGAAACCACTAGCATTATGCAATTTTGCCTATTTTGCGAAAATGCACCGGGGGAAAAAAAGAATCGACGTTCAACTCGCTGTATAGAAAAGAAAAATTATATTTTGGTCCGGACGATATGATTGGTTCATAAACGTAAAAGTTGGTAAACTTATGGCACTTCGATAACGAAAGTTTATAATCAATTCTTTCTCTCTTTCTCTCTTTCTCTCTCTCTCTCTCTCTCTCTCTCTCTCCCCCCTTTTTCTTTCTTTCGTTCGTTAAAAAAAACAAAAGAATCTTTATATTTACATACACACTCGTTGGACAAAAAGATATCACATTTGTGTTATCGTTTAGTCGAGAAAAGTGTATATCCCATAAGATATTTTTCCTCATTTCTCAGATTAGAAGCTGAAAATAGTTCATTGTCGATAAGAATGAGGATTTGTTTGAAACATTCTAACTAGCTTGAGATTGTATCACTGGAGCACCCCTGTGTAACATCGAAGCAGGCCTTGATTTTCTTCCAGTTGCATTTCCTGGAAGATTCGTGGTCGCTTGTTGATATTGTTGTGCAATTGATTGGGCTATCACGGAATCTCTCTTTGGTATTTCCGGAGGTGATTGTAACACCTCCATGTATTCCTTTATTAAATTAGCTATTTGGTGTGCCTAAAAAAAGTCAATCAGATTAGATAATATTACTTTGTATTTCCACAATCGTATTATTAAATTTAGATTAATTCATTCATTCGTATATCATTTTACCTGAGAAGTTGTGAGTATAACTTTGCTCTGTTTTTTATCGGTACAAGTGATTATCATCAAACTACTAATAGCAGGATTGTAACTAAGTATGCTACTGTATTCGTAAGTACATAAAGTATTTCTCGAACGATGTTCGAGTAAATGTAATCCTAGTTGATCGACTGCAAGCCATAGGACTCTGGGCCAATTCGATGTGAATGATTGCATCACGTCGAAGATCGTTGCCCTATGCAAAGGCCACGATTGGATTAAATTTAAAAAGGCTTTCTTAGCTTCCGGCGGTGTCATTCCTCTTAATGACTGATGGTGTTGAAGGACTCCTTCTATGCACACCGTCGGTACTAGTCTTGATGGTAGGCAGTGACTTGATATTGTTCGATACTCTTGCTCGGCTAATCCGTCGTGACAATCACCGAGTTCTAATTGAGCTTGTAAAGCCGTTAACATCATCTGCAATAACAAATAAACATTATTTTTTTTTGGAAATTCATTATTTCCATCTTCCAATAAATGTTAATATATTTACGGCTTCCTTTTCGGTTATGGGAAACCGATCGGCACGAAGATCGTGAAGAACTTGATGATAAAGCAATTCTTTTTCTACAGGATCATCAAGATTCATGTACTGATCGAGGAACAGGTGTTTCTTAAATAAGAAAAAGTGATGTGCGTGTTTCCTCTGCGGTTGTTGTCCTTGTTGGGATGCACTGGCCGATCTGTATCGTTCCCATTTCGACATAACGTCAGCTATTTTTTCATCAGGGACTAGAGCTCGTTCGGTTGGTCCTAATACCTCGTAAATGGCATAACCTAGGATCGAAAGTAATATATCTTGATTAGTAATAGCATATCAAAAAGGATGTGTCGTCTCAATAGAAGAATTTTCTTACCCATAGCTGTTTCTTCAAGCCCAATCTTAGCTTTGATTATTTCCATGACATCAGTCGCAGTGGCAGACGGATGAAATTCAACGGCATGATATTGTCCGTCCATAAAATGAAATCTTGCATAAATTGGTCTACGATTGATCGTGCACATGATCTCTTCCCTGCTAGGTGGCCATTGCCTTTTTCTCGTTCCTTGAGTTTTGTAAAGACACTTCTCGGCGAATCTAGCGTATTTGCCTTCTTCGGTGACGTAATCGCTGGCACATCGTTTCAAATGTGCTATTAGATATTTGCGAATGAGTTTCTGCGGTGGTAGAATAACCGAGCATGCTAAGGAAAGTAATGCCCAATGCCTTAGATTAACTCGACTGTTTGGATCAGGATGGTCGGTGGTTTGTTTGATCAATTGCAGATACAATTCTCCCAAAAGAATATCTTTTCTGATACACCTTTCCATAACCGTTTGTATAAGATTGACGTGTTCGTCCTCGACCCTTCGAACGGTGTCACCGTTTTGACCAAGACCAGCATAAGTTAAAATCAATTGGAAAACGCCCAGGGCCATTTGATCTTCCGGATCAGGTAACTTGAAAAGAGTCTGTGGTATTGCTTGTCTACTAAAAGCCCAATAAGCATACGGGAAACCTTTGTAGGTTTCACCGTGATCCGTAGCACTACCGTGTTCTTGTCTAAGTTTTTCTATTCTATGCTTTGACAATCTTCTCAAAGTATTCCTCAAAAATCCACCACCGGAATCTTGAGGTTTCCTTAGAATCTCGGCATCGACCAATGTTCGACGACAATTAACCAAATTGTGATAAAGCCTGATGCGATCCTCGTTGGTGATACCTTTGAATTTTTTCGCAGGAACTTCGTTTTCCGTGATCCATCCTGCTAAGGCAGGGCAATAGCTCACGATTAGACTACCTATCTCATTTTTTTGTGCTGTCTCGAATACAAAACACTTATGCGAGCTATCAGGGTTGTGTCGTAGCAAGGAAATCGTTATGAACGAGTCGCTTGGGTCCAACATTATACTTTCAACGTCCTGGTAACGATATTCGGACAATACAAATTTGTCATCAGGCTTGATCAACATTAAACCATCGCAATTGATACCCAATATTAATTGATTGCCATAAGACCAATATCCTCGATACGTTACGTTGAACATTGTTGTACCGTACAACGGATATTGCATCACACAGGAGAGATATAAAACTTTAGCTGCTAATTCCTTACGACCAGCACCGTATTGTCTATGTGCTTGTGCTATGATCGGTACCCAAACGTCATCACCACGTGCTCGGCTTATTCGATACGGCAAAAAACTATCAACCTCGCTGTAATAATCTAATCTGTCGTTGTCTTTTGGGTCACCCAATGCCACTTGAGCTTGCAATCCTGCCAATTGTAGAGCCACTTTTTCGGACACTGGGAAATCATCGCACTAAAAAATAGAAATTTCATTAAAACAATTTGTTGGAATAATAAAAATGATCTGTTGTACGTTTGACGATACCTTTACAACATTATATACAGCTTGTGCATAGAGCATGTTAACTTCAACCGGATCTTGGGATATTTCTCGTGTGTTACGAAACAGTCGGCGTTTAAAAACGAAACGATTGTCTCCGCTACCGAGAGTTGCATTATTTCCACGTCTTAGGGTCGAGAATGTTGATTGGGATGTGTTCAATTTGCATTGTTTCCTATGAAATAAATGTATTTTCTCAAATGATGACGACAACCTTAAAGTTAGCTTTTCGAATTACTTACATTTCCCATGCAGCTATCACGTCGTATAGATAATCATGAGCCCTAACGTGTTCCTCTCCATCCGGTCTGCTTTGATAAATGGCCCAACCTTCCAAAGATCTGAGACCCAATTTGTCAGCTAATTTAGCAACAGCGTCAGCTGCGGTGTCAGTTGGATGAACATCGATAGCCTTAGTTCTACCATCGAGAAAAAAGAATCTGCACACTATCGTACCCAATCGTCTCATTGCAGCAATCTCAACGGTCGAAGGTGGATATTGTCTACAGGAAACTTTGGTGTTCTTGCAATTGTCGATGCACCATTGCACGTATTGTCTTAGTTTACCTTCGAGAACTAAATTCTTTCGAAGAAACGAGACGAAATATTTGTAAAGCAATTTGCTTGGTTGAAACGCAACGATGGCCAAGCAGAGTAACAACCATACGCGTTCGGCCCATTCGGGATTAGGATTATTAGTAGCTTGTCTCATACACTGTACGAATATTTCATCCCTCAATTCTTCCCGTTCTATTCCATACCCGATGATACTTTGTATCGTAGCTATTTCTACGTCTAATTTCATTTCTCCACGGATATATTTACAGAGATCCCTGAATACTGAACAGGCAACGTTAACGTTGTCAGGATCGTACATATGAATATGAGAATTGGGAATACTAGATCCTTTGTAATAAGTGACCATTTCATATTTCGGAATAAATTCGACACTTTTGCCACGTGATTTTCTCGTAAGTGTAGCCATTATCGTTCCCTCAGGTGATCTTTCGTGACTGTTGAAATAATTCTGTGCAAATTCGACGATATCGTGATAAGTGGCTTGTTCGATATCCTGTTCCCTCTTATCCTCCAATTCTTGCAATTTACGTTCGACTCTACACTTTCTTCTCTGTTCCCTTTCGATAGGAGGTTGTGGTACTTGTGCCTGTTGTTGTTGTTGCAATTGTTGTTGCTGTTGTTGCGGTTGTTGCTGTTGTTGCTGAATAGGTTGTTGTTGTTGTAGTTGTTGTTGTTGCTGGTCGTGACCATTTTGTTGCGGTTGAGATATTTGGGTTGGATGATGATGATGATGATTGTGATGCAGCAAATGATGGCCATTAGAATTCTGTGACTCTGGTCGTGGTGGAGGACTGCCAGCAAGTGGTTCCTTTACTTTACTGATAGGTACTGGTGGTGGAAAACCACAACTATCACCGTTCATTGTTCCCGGACTACCATTGATCATAATGGGACTACTAGGCCCACTTTCTTCTCGTGGTAAAACAGATTCGTATATAGGCTCGCCGTTATCCGCCGAAGAGTCCCCGTTCAATGCCAACGGAGGAATTGGTGGTGGTGGTGGAGGTGGTGGCTCCGTTGGTTCAGGAAGACTCGGTTGACCCAATTTTCCTGTACTCCCACCTATTCGTTGCGCTTGCTGTACCGGCGTTATTTCTTGACCATTAGGCGTCGTGTTAATCTTCGATTCCACTTTAGAATTCATTTCTAATTCCTGCTTTATCACCGTTTCCAATTCGACGTCCAAATCTTCTACGAGGTTATCCATCTGTTCACCGATTTCTTCGATTATTTGATTGCTCTTCGTCGATTGGACGTCGGACAAGAATGAAAACAAATTGTCCAAATCGACCGATTGCAAATCAGACGCTGCTATCTTCGAATTCATTTGTTCTGCCATTTGAGTCAACGTTGCTATCTCTTCTTGTGCTTTTCTGTTGGGAAAGAAAAATTATCTTCGTTACAAAATGTCATATCTAGATTTATCGGGAATATTTGAAACCAATAATAAAAGCAAAAGCTCCTTTGGATTCGTCAATAAATATTGTTCACGCGTTATATTGAATCGGACAAAAATATCTATCTGACGCACATCTATACATTGTAACATGCTCGCGTTTCGCGTTACAAACATGCAGCAAGGAAGAAGAAGGGTCGTTTATTCGTCAGCTGTATTTTTTGACGAACTTACCCTGGTTCCATTCCAACAATACCATTGTACTGCGCGCTATAAGAGACACAAACGAAACACTGTTAACGTATCGTCGACTGTTCTCTATTTAACAATTATCCCAGACGATTTTATGAGAGTCTACCATTTGTACAGGGTGATATTATTATTTTCTATAAAATATCCGTTTAACATAAAATTTCGATTAATTATCCTTCATCGAAACTTTGAAGCAATTAGCATTTAAAAAGTTTTCGAAAGGAGTAACTACTTCGTCAAATTGTCTAGACGATTTTGGACCAACACTAATAGCAAGACATTTAGATTATTTGTAACAAATCACCCTGTACATCGAACGAATCCATGCATACATGAACAAATTTACAGTTGTACGCTTAAATGATACCTTTGACTTTCTTCCAATGCTTTCTTGTCCTCCATCAATCTTCTTTCTTCTTCTAATCTTTCTCTCTTTCTCATCTCTTCGTCCACTCGTCTCATTTCCCTTAATGCCGCGGCAACTTCCCTGGCAAAAACACCTCTCAAATGGCTTTGTATAATAATGGCTGCCCTGCGTTTGCGAATAAATATAATTCGCAGTTTCCAGCCACGGTACGCGTGCTGTACTTTCAACGCGGCCTCCCGAATCTTCTTGTACTCTGGAAAAATAATCGTACCAATTTATTAGGAATCGTAAGATAAATGAAATTGACGATTGAACGATTCTAAATATGTGTACCCTTTCGTACGATGTATCCTCGCCAAATCTTTTGTATCATCAAAGCATTGCTGCTGACCATTTGATTTCTGGAATCTTCTAAAGGTTCGTGCACGTAACTACGTAGGAAGACTTTGGTTTTACCAATTTGCCATTCGGTTTCCGGAATACCTTGGCTACTGATCAACGATCTAACAGCTTCTCTGTCATCGCGCGACAACAGATTACGTCCCCTGTCGAGGCATCGATATCTCGCGACGAAATCATGAAAACCCATGTGTATCGGGAAGCCTTCCTTTCTTATACGAATGATATCCAACATTCCAAGATATTTCAATTGATCGAGAACGAGTTTCTCGTCGTAGTGATTCGAGACTTTTTCCATGTTGGGTTTGATGCAACGCGCGTACCAAGGTGTTGTTGCTTGCAATACATCGACCAGGGCTTGCAATTGGTGTCGAAAGGAATCGCACAACGTTGGTTTACCCTTCGACGTTCCACGAGACATCGTTGTTGTTGCGTTACCGGTTGCACGAACTATCGTACATCCTAAAAGGTCTTGATAAACTGTGATCTCTTGGACAAACTCGCTTGTACTTCTCGACATGAAGTCGAAAAACACGTCCTGCTGAACGTCCCTATTCTTTTCAACGAAACCTTCGACTGTGTAAGTCACGCAACCTGCGTAATGTCGGATGCCAAATTCTTTTTCCCACCTACGACGATCCTCACCTTTGACGTAACACGGATGATTATCGAATTCGGCGTGTAGGTTAGTTAAATATGCTAGGTCGGAACCTTTTGGCATGTGGCATTGTTCGGTAAGCAATTTTAATACGCATCTCGGTGGTTTCTCGATCAATTCCAAACACATGGTATTGTCCGTAAACGTTATATGAGAATATTGAATTTCTTCTTGACGATACAGTTCTTGTTCCAATGCGAAAACGTAATGGTTGAAGAATTTGTGAAGCTTCTCGTTGGTATAATTAATACAAAGTTGTTCGAAACTGTTTAGAGAAAAATTCTCAAACCCAAATATGTCGAGCACACCGAGAAATCGTGAACTGTCTTGTCCAGGATTCGTACAATTATTTATATGATTGATTAACCATGCAAACGTTCGCGAATACAATGCTTTGGCCATTGCGTGACGATTTTCTTTGGCTTCTTGCACCTTAAGTGGAATCTCTGTTATGTTACCGCGTACATTGATTTGCCGTATCAGCACGACCTTTCTTAAATCCTCCACTTGAAGACCCAAAAGTGGGGCCACCGTTTCGATTATTTCCTCATCCTCCTCGGTCAATTCGCATCTTTCACCGTCGACATCTTCGAAATTTAAATTACCCAACCATAAGATTGCTGATAGCACACGGAATATTCCCTCGCACATTTCTGGGGCTACCTGAAAATGTTCGAATAAAAGGAATAATTAGGTGAACAGTTGTCAAAGGTTTTTAATACGTTTAATCTGGGGCTTTGTTTTTTTTTTTTACTTGCAGCACGTTAAATGCCAGCCTCAAAGCGTCTAATTTTCTGGAATCCGATATCCCTCCAATTTTAACGCATCCGGACTGATTAAGATACTTGTAATGAATCGCTGGTTTCAGCTTGAATTGTTCGGCAAATTCTTTATCCCTCGTACCAGCCTCCACCAATTGATAAAGGACATGATAATTACGTTCCCCAGGACTTTGAAACGTAATACGACTTTGTTCCAACAAATAATCCTGAATGATACAACCCTTGATCATCCATTTACTGTCGAAGCAAACTTGCATGAATTTACCAAATCTTGAACTGTTGTCATTTCGCACCGTTTTAGCGTTTCCTGTGGGGAATAAATTATTTGGGTGATTAAAAATCAATAACTCTCTCCCACATCAAATGTTATTAAATTTATTCATTACATTCATTTGTGTTCTGTTTCAAATTTTTATCCTCATTTTCTAAGAAGGGATTTTTAATTTATAAAATGAAATAGAAAATCACGCGACAAATGAAAACTGTTCTAGATTCTTGAGTTGAGTGCACGTTTCGATTCTTATTAATCCTTCCTTTTCCCCCATGACCCAGATTCTACCCCTCGCAACTGCATTTTACACCTGAATTGCCACGCTCGTCCTTGACTCAAACCACTGTGAATCCTGCCTTTTCATTTTTAAATGACATTGCACGCATGAAACGGGGGTAGGAAAAATGATCTCTCGTGTTTCTTTCATTGAAGAATCTATGTCAAAAGATTACACTTTGTGAACATATAAAACGATAAAACTAATAAATTCAATAGAGTACCCACACGAATAAACTGTGAAAGAAATTAATTATCAAAAAAGTAACGCGTGTGTTTAATTGTTTCATTGAAATATTGTTTGGATCGTGAAATGATTGTTGGAAATGAAATAATAACGATACAAAAATAATTACCAAAAGCTTCTAAAATGGTGTTGGCTTCCAATATTTGTTGTTCAACCCAAGTGTCGACGTTGCTAGTGACGGAACATAAATACTGCAAGATGAATTTCGTTGTCTCGGTTTTACCAGCACCACTCTCACCGGATATAACACAGGATTGATTACTTTCCGTATCTTGAAGTGATCTGTAGGCTGCCTCGGCTAACGCGAAAACGTGTGGCTCGAGTGCTCCCATTTTTTTCCCATGATAACGACTAACATATTCCTGCAAAAATAATTATTTATACAAATCATAAAACATTTGGCCCCAAAAGGAATATGTTTTTCTCTCATTGCTTACATTTTTATCAATTAAATATAATCAATTAATTTGTTCGTGAATTTATGATCATCGATGATCTTCTCTCTTTCTCCTGATTGATGAATTTTTCAGATTGAAATTCTTTATGGAATCGTTCAATCATAATGAAAACGCATGCGTAACTCTGATGATACTTCGTATAACAAAGAGATTGCAAAAAAGAGGGAAAAACGAGAATGAGAGGAGGAGGATGAGGAGGAGGAGGAGGAGGTGGAGGTTTTAGCATCCTTGTAAAGCGGATTAATTGCAACGCGAATCCGATGACGCGTGGTGTAGTAGTTAGGATATTTACGAGCGAGTTTCAGTAATCCCCTTTTCGTTTGTAGGCCGACTCCCTTGGGAATAACGTGCGGCATACATACATGCATATATGCGCGTATGAAACTACAAATAAACTCATGGAAAGTTCTTATTAACGAAGCTACTTGGAAATCAAATCGAAAGATCAATTTTAAATTCCCCCTTTCTTCCAAACATTTTCTACCCGTAAATATTAATAGGGGATTGCAACGATAAAAGCCATCAATCTGGTATGAAAAATATTCGTGCGTTCGTCTCCACAGATTATTATTTTTCATTATTTAATATATTTTCCATTTTTGTTAGAGTTAGAAAGTTACGAAAGGAGCCAGCCAAGATTTATTCACATTCAATCGTAAAAGTCTTCAGGAAAAGTGTCGAGGTTTACGTTTATCTCCGGTTTACACCGGATACACTGATATATACATTATGTATGTAAGCAAACGTTCCTCAGAATGCAGTACAGGACCCCACATCTTTCTTGTGTAGTGCGGAAAGAGGAAAGTTAGCTTGCTTGCTTGCTTGCAAGTAGTGTAACCTAGTTTTGTGTCAGACGTGAACTCCTCTTTCCCCTTTTATTTCTATCTATTTTTATTTATTAGTGGAAAGGGTTCGTTAAAGTTCGAAGTTTAACATGTGGAGGATTTAATATTTCAAAGACAACAATAGGAAATGGGTGCAAATTTATGTTACGATTTTTCAAAAGTTCGTTTTCAAGATTTTTAAGATACTTAGAAACAAAAAATGGAAGTAATGCTTATATTCAATAAAAATCCACTGTGTCTTATACGTATAAAAGGGCTTATTTTTATACAGCAAACGTTCGTTTAATCAAATGATCAGGATTCAAACTACGACTCGTAAAAGTATTCCTATATATTTAGGTGCACTAACAGGGTGACTCTTTATCAATGTTTTTTTTTCTTTTTCTTTTCTTTCTATCTTTTCTCTCTCTTCCTGTTAGCCTATAATAACTCGCGTATTCTTTACCTTAATAAAGTTATGATAGTGACTTCGATTTTTGTATGCAACAAAACCAACTAGAAGAGTTTTTTAAACAAGCTTCTTCCTAGATCTAATAATGTCTTTATTTTCTTTTCTATTTTTCTTTTACCTTTCCTCTTACTCTTTTCATTCATTTCTTTTTATTTTATTTTCCCGTCTCGACGATATAAAAATGGAGAATAAGAGAAGGACGGTTGCTATTCAAAGTCATTTGTACTTCTTTTTTTTTCAATACGATCGAATGAAATGAAATGAAATCGTAGAATTCTTGATTACTATTTCGATCGAATCATTTCAAGTTGAAGAGAACTTTTTTTTAGATCTTAATTTATCGTCATTCAAATATTTCTATAAATTTTATAATGATCAATAAAAATTATACGTGATTTATTTTAAATGGAATTCAATTCGATAAAGCAAATAAATTAATTAGTTTATTCGAAATATATTTTTCATAAAACATATCACCCTAAATTCAATTAGGGAAGTGTAATGATCCTGTTGGAATTAGTCGTTGTAGTGGATGCATCTTCTTTCGTTTTAGATAAAAAAGAAAAAAGGAAGAAGGATGGTTGTGTTATCGATGCGCTTTCAAAGCAACACCAACCACCATCACCATTACTAACACCACCACCACCACCACCATCACCACCTGGACACGTTAAAGGGATCTATCTGCATATGCTTGTGTTATTTTTAAAACTCTCGTTTATTTTCCTTCCTATGAGACGGGTATAGTGTGTACAGTTCTTTGAGAGCTTATCCATAGGATTCGAGATAAAAATACATCCGCGAGATAATTTTCTTCCTTTCCAAAAATAAACACCCTACGAGAGAGAGAGAGAGAGAGAAAGATGTTTGATAATAAATCAAAGGAAAAAGGAAAAAAAAAAATAAAAGATTCAGGCATGAATTTTCAAAGACCATTCCCTGACCTTTCACCCTGAAATTCAATTGAAATTCATTTTATATTATCAGGGGGTTGTCATCTTATTTAAATTATCTTTTTAATTAGTTACAATTTCTTGCCTGTTAGAGAATAAATTCTTTTTACGTATTAGCATTGTGTTTCTGCAATTGGAATTATTTTTTAATGGTATAGAAAATAGTGAAAATTATTTGTCGAAAGTTTCGTATAATTACATAATATATAAAACTATAAAAAGTGAATTAAAATTATTGGAATAATTCGTTGTACGTTTAGTATTAAAAAGTGACCTAATTCATACACGTTAGAAGTATCATACTCTTGTTAATCGTGAACTAGGCATGTTGATCGAAGAGAGTCTTTGAGTTTTCGAGACCCCTAGGCTGGCAAACACTAGATAGTCTCACGTGTCTCGAAGCATGAGCTCTTTTTTTTCCTTTTTTTCTCTTTCTCTCTCTCTTTTTGCTACTCTTGCTCGTTCTTCTCTCTCTCTCTCTCTCTCTCTCTCTCTTGGTTGAGTATTACAACACGTCGAGAATCCGCGGAAATTACACCACGAAATGGGGTTGCGAGGCTTATGCACCCGAGAAAGAAAG
Source organism: Polistes canadensis (assembly GCF_001313835.1). NCBI lineage: Eukaryota > Metazoa > Arthropoda > Insecta > Hymenoptera > Vespidae > Polistes > Polistes canadensis. Next base: position 58,205 of record NW_014569890.1, read on the forward strand.
AGAGTTCACCACTTCTCGGTTCATTTCTTTATCGGGTCAAATCTTGTTCATTATCATATTCGCTTGAGTGATATTCAAAAGTTATCCTCGAGAATTGGGTTAATATTAAAAAAAAAAAAAAAAAAAAAAAAAAAAAAAAAAAATTTGAAGAGACACTTACAAGACAAAAAGTTGGTGTCCTAAGTGACAGAAGGGGTGTAAAAGGGCCGACGATGATAGNTCAAATCTTGTTCATTATCATATTCGCTTGAGTGATATTCAAAAGTTATCCTCGAGAATTGGGTTAATATTAAAAAAAAAAAAAAAAAAAAAAAAGAAAACAGAAAAATGATATCAATGCATCATTTCTTTTTCAATTGTTTTTTATGCCAGAAAGTTTATTGGAATTTGGATTCCTTGTGGTTTTCTTTTACATTCATCGTTAGTTAATATACCATACTTGTAATTTGCATTGCTCTGCATTATAGGCTCAGAACTTTTCAACCCTCCTTTATTATACGCTTAACTATAAGTAGGAAAAAAATCTTGTGCCAGATTAGAATTGAAAATAAAAAGAATTTGATGTCCCGTCAACTGGGGATGATTGGTTCTCCCCTTATTGACTAACAATTGAAATTTTCATAATAATTCTTTCAAATAATTATTCGTTTCTTATTTATTAATTGTTGATATTTGTTTGAACATTGATAATTTGTTTGTATCATAGATACTTGTATATAAAAGAAAAGGTAAGATTAATTCGACGGTTTAAACGTTTGCGGAATCGAAAATGGAAGGTTTCTCTTATTATCGGTGATATCCAATACCGTAATCGAGTTCTCGAGTTTTAGCTCGACGTGGTCAACCTAGTCGTGCTAACGGAAATTGCATTGCACCATAGTCGATCCATCATTTGCTCTTCTATCGATCTACCATTAAATACGACACGGATTCGTATTACTTCCTTGTAAGAAGAAATGGAACTTCCAAATGGTAACATAACTAAATTTGTGCCAATCTATCAAACACCTACCGTTTGAGGTTCTTCGATTAACAATCGAATACAAATTAATCTAACACCGAAACCTCCCACCCCCGAAAAATCTCAAACGAACTCGAACAATAAACTACTGCATATAATTGTGAATTGTGAATCCGTGCAAAATATTTAGCATAATTTATCAATGCAAACATTCATCCAATCATTTTGATAGTCCCAGTACAGTAAGAACCGATTCAAAATCATTGTTCAACAGTTACTTATTTGCAATGAAAAGAACATTTGCATTTGCGTAGAGACATTTTTGAGGATTAAAAAGGGCCCACCAAAGGGTTTGAAAATCAGTCTGAAATCAAAGAAGGTAGACTCTCGTGGTGGTATGAGAAAAAAGCAGCTGGCAATGAATATAAAAAGAAGGAAAAGTGATAGAAATGGAGAATGGGAGGAAAAGGCAGACAAAAAAGGAGGAAAAGAAAGAAACAAATGGTGGAAAGTAGCCGAAGGCATTATGGTGAACCCAGTGGACTAGGAAGAGGACGATGAAGAGGACTAGGACGATGAGGACGAGGACGAGGAACTTTCCGAATCCGATGTGAGCGAGCTCCAGTCCCCGATCAATAACGCGGGGCGTGCACACCACCATTGCTTCCTCCTACCGCCCTTTTCCTTCTTCCTTTAACACGAGAACGAACTTTTCTCTCTTTTCAACGTTCATTCATTCTCCCTTGCATGGGTGCAAGCCTTTCGTTGACCTTCAAAAATGCCTGGCTATCATCGTCGGCCCTTTTACACCCCTTCTGTCACTTAGGACACCAACTTTTTGTCTTGTAAGTGTCTCTTCAAATTTTTTTTTTTTTTTTTTTCTATACATTTACTTCTAGAAGAAATTTCGAACATATTTCCTTGAGTTCCATATCCTAAAACTTCTTGATCGTTTGATTAATACATTTATTCGATCGATGGAATACATAAATTCAATCTTACAATTAATTTTACTGTCCGGCACCAATTTTTTTGTGTCGAAAGCTCACAATCAGCTTTGAAACTGCACGATGGATTGTTTTCGTATAAAAATTAACTTTGGAAATATTAATAATAATTCAAAAAACGCACCAACTCCGATAATACATTAACGAAAGTAAAAAAGGAAAAAGTAAAAAGAAATATAAGAAAAATAAGAAGAAGGAGAAGAAAAGAGATAGACAAGTATGCGGTTATCACAGAGCAAATTGCTTCCTATCGGCTTATCGTCATCCGGTAAGGAAAAAGGGAAAAAAACAAAGATGAAAGAAAAAAAAAAGAATGCATTTGAAAGTGCATCGCGTGTCGGCCGACTGATTGACCGACGCAGCACTTCTTCTGCCTCTTTACTACCTCTTCATACACACACACACACACACATACACACACTTTTTTAACGACCCGTTTAATCTCTATTTCTGGCCACACGCGGTACGTCGAACACACACACACCAGTTGTAAGTAAACATATGCAAGAGACATATATATATATATATATGTGTGTGCGTGTGTGTGTGTGTGTGTACTTAAAGTGGCATCAACTACTCGAGAGTACCCGTGTCTCTATGTCGCGTTAGGGTAGTGTATACCACAAGCATGTTCTTCTACTCCTAGGGCTTAGGGTTGAAAGAAGAATTTACTTCGGGATCGAGTGGAAGCCACTTTGTACCTAAATACGGTTCGTTGACAATCTTCTTCTCTTACGTTTTAAACGCACGACACTTTTAACGCCATAAGAAATATTCGGATAAGGAATACCGATATTACCTTTTTTTTTTTCTTTTTTCTTTTTTTTTAATCCTCGAAAACAATTAGACATATTGTTGCATCGAATAGATAGAAGAAACGTTTGTTCATTAATATATTATTGGTAATATTTCATTGAAAAATATTAAATAGAAACAAGAATTATAATTGTAACACCCATCTCGTTGCATCGTGGACGAATACCATAGAAAGTTTTGTATTGTTTGTGTTGGTAATATCTAATTAACATGTTGTTTCCCCACGTGCAACCCTCATTTTCGGTACACGCTGAAATTCTATTTTCTCATTTGCAATGTACCCCTTAATGAATTTTTAATTAGGAATAAGGATTGACAATGAAACGTGGATTTTTGTATAAGTAAAAAAACATAATTCACGATGCAAGATTTTGTTCCCATTTTCAATGTAGATTTAATAATCAACATAATCTACATATTCTCCTGTCGTTCATATCAGCACAAGAACGCGTTGCGGCTTCCGTTTCCTGTTTTCATTTGGTATGTGAGATTCCGATAATATCCTATTGATAATGCTTCAAAATTACGTCCTCAGTGTTTTATCAATTTAAACTAAATACTTCGGGAGGGATTATTATTCGCATTAAGAAATTTATTATTTGTCATTTAATTATATATATTATATTGTTTAATTTTTTATCATAATATCCTTAAAGAAAATTTGTAATCTAGAAGAAAAATTGGTACGATCGAGAATAATTTTTTGTTTCCATACTTTCTGAAATTTTTATTATGCTAATAAAAAAAGAAATAATCCCCATCATAAATTGATAAAAAGATAGCCATAAATGTTTGAATTATAAAATCCTTTTGTCAAGATCCAACAAAAGAATCGATCGAAGCTTATCGATCGATTGATCGATGACCGATTAATTTATACTACAAACAATCATCTTTATTAATTATCTGTTCATTGTGTCGAATATTTACTATTCTTTGACGATAGGATATTTACTTCCTGCGTACCAACAGGAAACGTAAGAATAATTTCGCATTGACGTAAGGCGCGTAAAACAAAACTTTTATATTTTTCTTTTTATCAATTCCACCACCTAAATTTAGGTTTAATCTTATTATCCCGTTATCGAGATAGAATTTACGTAACAAACAAAAGCAAAATTACTTACGTTCGTGTAAAAGTCGACCTCCTTGTAAGGATTAACAGCAACCAGAATGGAACCTGTGTAAGTCTGCATTTATTTCAATAATTTCTGAGTTAAGGAAAACACGTGCATACGACAAATAAGAAAATATTAAAAGTAGGGATAAACAAATTCGTAGCTAGACCCAGCAATCAATAAAAGTTAGAATCGTTAGGATCCCTGAGTTAGGACAATGACATTTGCTTATGTTAAACGATGAAAAAAAGGGGACCAGGATGAGGGGATTGGGGGAGGTGAGGTGAGGGATAAATAGGGATGCAAGTTATACTTGGTATGACGTCACGCGAACGATAGTTATTTAGGGGATGACTCAGAGAATGGTACGGGCTAGGAATAAAAGAGGAGGGAGGATAATATATCCATAACGGTTGTTACCCTTCTGTGACATTTTAGGGGTACGACGAAAAACCATACCAAGTTTCACTATCAACGAAATGAAACAAAATCTTCACCACCATTGTTCGGGGTGATAGGAAAAAAGGCTTTTATAATGTTCTAATTTAAATAAACTTATTATTCTAAGTATTTTCTTTTTCGAAATCTACCTAACAATGCCTAAGAATGGCCTGCATTCTTCTGTTTGATGTTTCTTCAGAAGAGTTAGAAGAAAAAAAGAAAAAAAAAGAAAGATGCAATGTCCGAAATGTTGAACGTTTAATCCTGCTGAACAACTACCCTCAACCTTTCCTCCTTGTACTCGTTCGCTCTTTTTCTTATTCTCTTTCTCTCGTTCTCACATTCTCACTTTGAGCTGTTTGCACCCTGTCGTGGCCCAATTTCTTCGGTTCGACGGCTTCTGCAAACACGGGATATGCTAGTTTCTCGAGACTCGCTGCTGTACATCCGGTTTTCTGACCCTCGTATTTCTCTCTCTTTCTCTCTCTTTCCGTTTCTTTCTTTCTTTCTTTTTCTTTCTCTTTCTCTCTCTAACGGCTGTGTGTTAAAAGGTGGGCGAGCTCGTTCTACTCGACGAAAGCAATTGAAGCCGGCCAAGAGCGCTTTTACTAGCGAAAAGTTAATGAGAACGCACTGCCACCACCACCACACCACCACCACCACCACCATCATCATCTTCACCCCCTTTTGCCCTCCCTTCAAGTATCTGTCCCTCCTGTTTCCTCCTATTTCCTTATACAGGTTTTATATGCGTCTTTTGAGTATCTACAGTTTAAGACGAACGAATAAATTGAGAAAAATGACGAATTGCAATGAACGAAGAATGTAACCCACGACTCTGAAGTCATTTACTCGAAGTTGAAAATAATCTAGGTTAAATTAAATAAGAAATGAAAATTCTTAACAAACAGTTGGGGGAAAGCTTTGAACCCAATTTCGTGCGTAGACTATAAAACATTATGACTTGAAACCATTGAGTTGAATCGTTAAAGCAAACACATAACTAGTAGATTACTTTACAACGTGGTTCTACGCAACCCACGCTTATCATCTAAACGGACGTTCCTCTAAACATTACTCAAGCACGAGGAAATGCTCATTAACGAATTGCCCTAACGATCCGCTAACGAACTCGAATCATCGAACTTAACCTGCTAGTTTCGATAAGCCCGATTACTTTGCCTACTACCTTTTCAATATCGCCAATTAGGATTTGTCCTACATTAAACTGATTGCGAATTTCCTATCGATTTCGGTTACCTCTGTGAATATTAAATTCAAAGTAATTCAATGAATTAAACACACACCGAATGAAAATAATTCCAATTGATTCGAATTACCATTAGTCCCTCAGATTTCATTGAATTTAATTAAAGAACAAGGAACTGGGCAGTTTGTGCTAGCGCGTAGGTGCATTTTATTGGAACGCGATGCAGATTGTTGTGCAATCCAAGAAAGAGAAAAAGAGATGATGGATTGGAATGGTTTGAAGGGAGCTTGCAGGCTTCGTTGAGAGGTTGCAAGGGTTGCAAGGGGTTGAAGGGCTTGGCGGGAGTCTCAGAGAAGCAAAAACGACAGTGGGTCGTCGGTGTCGGTCGTTGGGTCGGCAAACCGAGGACGAGATGAATGGGTCTGGCCCTGGGGTGGTTCACCAGCTGACTGGGGTTGTCGCCATGGCAACCAACTAACCCGGGAGCAATGCCCCACCCCTGCAAAATTCATACGTCTTTCTCTCTCTTTCCCACCCAACACACTCCTTCCGTCTTTTTTTCTTCTTTTTTTTTTATTTATATTCCTTTCTTATTTCTTTTACTTTTCTTCTTCATTTATTCTACCCTACCCTATTTTATTCTACTTTATTCCCTACGGGAGGTCTTATGATTTTATTTGACACATTTTTTAATAACTCTAAATTCGAGATAGACAATATTCCTATTTTATAATTTAAATTTATATATGCAAATATAGAATGTAATATTCGTGCATAAATCAAAAATTCAAATAACGAATCATGTATCTATTTTATTATCAGAATAGCAGTAATAAACATTTGTTACGTCTAATCGATAAATCTAAACGTTCTTATCTAATACTTGGAAGAAATCGGAACGTCTGAGCTCTTACGAGTACCTTGAAGAATTCCTATCACACACAGATACACGTAGAGACATTTGGAGATACAAACGACATACTTAAAAGAACCTTTTCCCACTTTTGGATCCTACCAAGAGTTACACAATGCTCGATCATTCTAAAGAATTTCTTTTTAGCTCGTTCGTGAAAGGGCACCTTGGCGCAACCCTTTAAATACTTCCGAAAAAAGTCAAGTGGAATGGTGGAGTAAGAGTTTGCCATAAATACATATATATACACTTAACAAAGAAAAAAATATCTCTCTTTTTCGATTCGCCATTTCTTCTATTTCTGTGAAGAAACCACTGTAAGAATTGGTAAAAAAAGGATACATAAATCTCGTCCCTTTCGTATCGAACTTGAAGGTTCCGATTAATCCCCGTCTCGTCGATATCACTGATGACCGTCATATCCGGCACCCCAAACTCGGGGCTCGAGCCTGAAAAAAGAAATAAAAATATGTCATTTCATTGGAATTTTATTTTTTTTTACAAATCAGAACACATTTGTGTTTCGTTAAGTATTTTAAATACTTCAAAAAATGCATTTCAATATTCATTCGATATTATTGAAATTCCAATTTAAACATGCACACGTTTTATTAAAATATTATTAAAATAATATTTGCGCGCTTAATAATAAACCGGTGTATGCAAATGGCTAAAGTGTTAAGTTGAGAATAGAATAACGATGCAATGGCTATTGGATTAGATTGGGAAAATGTGTCGGTGAAAATCAAAGGAATATCAAGGTATTGTGTCTAGCAAGCCACCTGTTAACCAACCCAACCAATTGCTACTGCTAGAGAACGTCGAGAATTGACACTTAAGTCTCGTTCGATCGAGAATACACTATGGTTTAACCATACTCGCAGTGTCCCATAAATTCTATTGCTATTGCTATGTTTATTTTTCTAATCTTTACAACGAATACTCTGACAATTCATTTAAATCTTTCCTTTTAAATCTTTCCATTTAAATTTACCAAGACACACGCGCAAACAACATTTCAACGTTTGTATATTTGTTTGTCCGTGTATGTGTGTTAATATAATTAATTAAACAATGTTATGAATATAACATGATCAGAAACTCATCGTCCAAGATTAAAAAGATGATTAACAATAAAACAAAAAAAAAAAGGAATGCAAGAAAAAGAGGGTAAGAGGGTAAGATGGAACAAGACATCGGGGTATAAAAAATAGGGTGAGGGTGGTTAATGATCGAGGGTGCTTTTAGTCCCACTCGTTTGGACGTTTATGTGAAGTTAGGAGAGAGGGATCTCTTTCACATCAGTGATGAAGAGAAAAGTATCATGCAATTTCCAGTCCATTCTTCGAGATCGTTCGCGATTTAGTTGCATCCTTCCATACTAAAAATGATCCCTTACACGAGTATGCGGGTATAACAATAGTCACGTATAATACTTAGACTCTAAGGACACCCCCCATTCATCCCCTCCTTCCCATCAAAACAAAATCATAGAAACGATGAAATGAAGAACAACAAATTTTACCCAAATGAAAATTATGCACCCAACGTTTGTAAAATAAAATGGAGAACAAAATTGGCTCGGGCTGGTCCTCGAAAAAAAAAAAAAAAAGATCTTACAGCAGCTGACGTGCAGGTGTCACGGTCATACAGGTGTACAGGGCACGTGACCAATGCACCTGCGTGTGCCCAAAAAATTGCACGGCTTTGGATATTCCTTTTTCTTTCATTCGCATAACGTAAAAAATAATAAATCAATGTCCGATTGATGTTTTAATACAATCAATATGAATATGATTTAATTATTATTTGATTAATTTGAAAAGATCAATCTAAACAAACATCTTTTATAATAGGTTGAATTTAAGAGAATTGCAGTTGCAAAATCCAAGCAACGTGCATTATTGGAGTTTGCATAAGAATATGTGTGGGTTAATAAAGTGTCGTTTCGTGGAACGAAACCAGTGTCTAATTACGTGACGGAAAGTAGTTTAACGACACAACAAGTTGTAAGCTCGGCTCTTAAGAAGCTTACCTACCTTAGGACTAAGCATATGTATGTGTATATGCATATATGCAAGTACCTAGATCATTTCATTATTCTTCTCATATAATCTCATTATACTTTCTCTCAAATTTTCATTATATATTCTTAATGTAATAAAATATAAGAACAAATATATAATAGATAAGGAAATATTTGCCGATGGCAAAGAAAAGACCATTTTTAATCATATTTAAAATCCTAACAATAGATATTCGATAAATTCAACTAGCTGACTATTTCTCGCGTTGTTATGCAACGATCAGAATCCATCGGTAATCTCGTTTTAAACCGATGACCTAAAAATCGTGCAATTTTTCAACAAATCGATATTTGAAAAAGCAATTTTGACAAGCCAACCGATCAAAACATTTCCAACGAATATTTTTGTCTGGAATTTCTTTTCATTCTATGTAGTTAAAGTCCCCTTCCCCCCCCCTCCTTCTCTCTCTCTCTCCTGTGTGTTCTAGAAGGCGAAAAATTGTGACGTCGATGATCGAGGTCGAAAGTTTCATAGAACGAGCCAAGCTGAGTGAGAGACTCCGAGAGGTTCTCAGGGAGGTCGACGACACCTAACAACGGGAGGAAATAATTAACTCCGTTCATTACCATAGACTCGACGTTTTAACCTGTCCAAAAAGACAAGTATATACGTGTGTCTGTGTGTATAATGTGAATATATATATTGTGATGAATGTATGTGTGTGTAAGTCATCTTGAATTGTCTTCTGAGAGAACCGGAATTCGAACATTCGACACCAAACGACGACTATCCAGGATGAGACGAAATTCCAGGGAAGACGGAACCGCTAGGATGCCTCTCATGACTCATTCTACGTGCATCTGACAGAGAAAGAGAAACTATAAGTGTGAGTGTGTGTCTACGCGTACGTGTGTACATATGAAAGTTAGAGAGAGAATGAGAAATACTCATTCCAAGTTCCCCAGACATCTTTCACGTGCTTCTTTTTATTCCTAAGTTCAACATCATTTTCTTTTTTCTTTTTTTCAAATATTTTTCTAATCCTACGTGATTAAAAATATTTCATATTGAAGTTATAGTCATATCTGTGTGGGTGTTTAATAAATATCTGCACAAATTGTAATATTTGTTAGTTATCTTATTTTTTTGTTTGTTGTTTATCTCAATTCGATTAACAATAAGAATAAGAATTTAAAGAGAGAACGGATGTTGTTTAAGAATATCCGTTTACCGAATCGGTCCTCTCCTCGTTGTTTCTTCTACGTGACATCCACATAAAGAAGTAACCGTCCATGGTTGCATTTAGGTAACACACAAGTAAACGTTTTCATCGTGGTAACTTCCCTTTTGGTCGAAGTAACCGAGTGCTTTGTACTCCTGACACTGGATACATACAAAGTACGTATTTATACTGTAAGTGGCTTTATCATAAACGCTTTGATATCTCCTGACATTTAATGTAAACACACGTACACACTCGTACACGGTACATGAATTGCATATACGTATATAGAATATATCGCGTTGCCCGGAAAATTCGTGAACGTTCATATATATCAAATATTTATATTAGATTAATAATTTTTAAATATGCATACACACAACAACTTTTTTAACAAATCAAATCAAATTTTTCAAGCAACACCTTATAGGTAACTTACTTTTACGCCTTTTTACAATTACGTCCTTTTTTACGTTACATTTTGATTATCAAAAATTAGCGCTTTTAATAATTAAATTGAACCTTTTACAAATCGAGTTGACACCTTGATTAATGAAAATTCAATCTTTTTCGCGTCCCTACCTATTTCCATCTACGTCATACGTGATACTGTTACGAAACTCAATTTATGGGAAACAATTTTCTACTTGTTCGTAATATCAAATTTTCAACGGGAGAATATAATTCACCTGGAGGTTCTACGATTTTCTATGCCACTTTCTCGTACATCGTGCTATCCCGTTACAAAACTCAATTTATGGGAAACGATTTTCATTTTGTCCATAATTATATAAATTGTGTTAAATAGGTGAAACTTGAATTGCACAAAGAAAATGAATATGATATAAAAGCAAAAACAAAGTAGCCATTGACAAACTTGCATGAATGAATTCAAAAGTGGTTTTCTGATAAAATAAAAAAAATAAGATATTAAAAATAAACCTAGAAAGAGGTTTCTCGTCACAACTATTTAATCTAATCTGTCTCCGTTCGCGTAATCTGATGAGTGGAAGAAGACTCCGATTCTATTTGGATGTGTCAAACGTTGAATCTAATACGAAACCTTTCTAATATAACATTCCAAAGAAATAACATTAACACCTTTACACATATTTAAAAACATTTATGCAATATAATTATTGGTTATATTTTTTCTGTTAAATAATTTATCTAATACAACGAACACGTGTGTGTAAAATAATAATGGATAGACAATGTAAATGAAATAATAAAAATAAAAAAAAGAATTCGTAATGATTTTGATAACGAGAGTATATAAGTTAAAATAAAATAAATCAGCGCGAACATTCTTCGCTAACCGATATGTACAACAGAAAATGATTAAATAGACAATAGTTTCTTATCGCGAATTCAATATGGCGGATTCAACACCCTGGCAAAAGAAAGGAAAGAAAAATAATAAAAGCTTTGGAAAATTCCATGCTCGGTAAATTAAATCGAGAGTGAAATAAAAGGATTCTCCCAGCTGTGTACGTGTACGTGTACGTGTGTGATTTCAGCAACGTTTTTTCCATCTCTTCGTAACTACTATACTTCCTTTCTTTTTTTCTTTTTATCGAACGTCCCCCCTCGTGCCAACTTCGACCAAAGCTAATGTGTATATACATGTGTGTGTATGTGTTTGCATATATGTCTCTCTCTTTTACTCCCTACATGTCCCAGATTACGCGAGCGCAAATAAATCGAGCGTTAATTCGAACGCGTTTAATAAGGGCCGCGAACTTGATACTCGTCCTATCCTCCTCCTGACCACCCTTTGTTTATACTTATCTCTCTCTTTTTCCTTTGACTTTTTTTTGGTGGAGGGGTGTCGCAATTTTCCCCATTCTTTTTCATTTATCTATTGTCTTAATGTTTTCTTTCATTATCTTTAATTAACGTTTACTATTATAGAAAATTCCTTTAATGACAAATGTGTATCATTAGATATCATTTAAGGAAAATGTAATATTTGAAATACCGTTAGGATGATTCAATGTGAAAATGAAACGTAAAGATGACTAATAGTGTTGGCCAAGAAAATTCGGTACCGGTTTTAACATCGAATAAACATTTATGTACCGTCACGAACTGTCCCTCCTCTTTTTTTCTTTCCTCTTTTCTCTCGAATTTCGTCGGGAATATATCTAATCTTCCTTTTTTTTTTATTACGACAAATATTCGCCATCTTCTCTTTGCATCTTCCCGTGTCTCTTCTATTTAACTTTCCTGTCGAGAGTTTTAACTTTAGAACGCTTTTTTACCTGTCGACAATTTCCAAGTAAGTCCTATTAAACGACCAACCAAAAAACAGATCAAAGTGAAAGAAGACAAAAAAGGAACCTAAGAAAGATGGACGGTCAAACAAATTTTACTACCCTAAAATTAATAATCGGGAAGGGGAAGAAAAAAGAAAGAAAAATAATCATTAGATCAATGTGAACATAATTAAATGAATGAATTCAAATATTACTATATAAAGAAATTGTAAATATTAATGATTATTTTATCAGTCGATCAATCTTGGCAACCATGTTGGATTACTAAAATCAATCAACTTGGGTATGATTATTAAAATGAATGGATGATTCATTTTGAAAAAATCAAAAAGAGAAAGTAAAATGATGCGATAATAATTTGATTGATTTATTAGAAATTTCCAAGATTCATTTAAACGAGAACTAAATTATTTTATCTCCGATATGTTGCTTAGAAACTTCTTCGAAATGGGGTTCAAAAAGAAGCACGCAATGTAGTATGATCACATAATAATTATCGTGCTTGTAACTACGTTAAAACATCCTACTATGATAATAATTCGATGCAGGCCGGTAAAGAAATTTCATAATGAAATTGCAACGTTCACTTTAATGTCATAGTTAGTTACTTAATTCGAACGTCACTATCACTGTATCCAAAATTCGTTTCTCCGAGCAACGACACGAGTGTCTCGTTCTTTTGTCTACTCTCTTTCTATTTCCCTTCGTTTTCCTTTTTTTAAAACAAGAAAAAAGCCTTTTCTAAAATCAATGACACTCATGTCAGAGACACGAGCATCAAAGGAAGGCAAGCAGACTGACTACTGACTCCGAGTACTTTGCTATTTTATACAACGTTACTCAATTACTATCATTACAAATTATCCCTCAAAAATTTGTCATGGTGTTTGTACGAATACAAAATGCAATCGTAGTGCAACATGACAAATATATAATTAAATAAATACAAATGAATTTCCAAAAAATCATCATACGAATACTTTATTCGTTATTTTCTTTTTCTTTCTTTCTCAGTATCGTTTTTGTTAGAAAGGAAAAAAAAAAAAACTGTGTTGATTGTAGGAGCGAATTAGAACACGTTCCTACGATTACCGTCTTTATATTGTCACCCTCATAAGATATCAAGTTGCACCACCCAAGTTTTCTCTTATGCAAGGCCACATTTCACCTATGCGAGAATAAGAGGAAGAAGAGGAGGAGGTGGAAGCTGCTGCTGCATCGAAAGAAGAAGAAGAGAAAGAGGTGAAGGAAGTTAAAGAGGAGGAAGATAACGCTTACATGTGTCTCTTGTCGCTCTATACATGCTTTCTCGTTAGATCGTAACAAAAAGGGATACGGGAGGAAGAAAACAAAAAAAGAAGAAAGAAGTCTAAAAAAGAAATGGTAAAGAATAGTAGGGGGAAAAGTTAAAAAGATAGGAAGAAAAACTAGAATAAAAGAGAGAAAGAAGAAAGAGATAAAGTTAAAGGGAAAGAGAGAGAGAGAGAGAGAGAGAATAATAAGAGGGGTAAAGAAAAGAGCAGAAACGACTCACCCTGAGTGAAGTGTTTCGCGACGACCATGATGTGCGTGCGTGCGTGCGTTGTTGTTCACTACTGCTCGAGAGAAAATTATTCTCTCCACCACCCCCTTTTTCAATTGTCGTTGTCTAAGGCCGAGAGACTAGTTTTGGCTTCTATGCAATCCTTTTTTAAACAATACGAAGGAGAATTTTCTCGTAACACCCCCCCCCCCAAACACTCTTGGTCGAATCAACGATTACCTCCGCCGATCGGATTGGAAAAAAGGTTCTGACGTTTAAAAATCACATGTTCAGACACGCCGTCCCTCCTCCTTTTATCATCATCTTCATCCTTCTTTGTCTAACACTCTTCTTCTTCTTCTTCCTCTTTTTTTTTCTTTCCCTTAGCTTTTCTTTTTTATAAACCCGCACTGTGTACCCCTCGTTATCCCCCTTCGAGAGTAACTAACGCACTTGCGTGGAGATAGTTCTTCCTATCTCTTTTGGCAGGCTGAACAACAAACAACACGCTCGATGGTTGCCACCCGACTGAAGAAATCAGCAGCCCAAGGCTTCCCTTCGTTCACGATCGCCACCACCCTGACTCATCGACTACTGCAACTTACTACGCCATCTGCAACCTTTTAAACCTCTCAGACGCTTACCCAGCCGCCAGGTGTAAAAGGATTCTTTTTCTTTTTTTCTTCTCCCCTCCCCAACAAATAAAACATTTTTACAGAAATAACATAATAGAAATTAATGCGAAGTCTGTTATTAAACCGTTACCGTATATAAGAGCTGTACTTTACTATCTAGATGTTTTAAAATTATCAGCCGTATGTAAAGAAAGTTCGTATGTTTTACGTAAAGATTCCTTAATGATAAAATTATAATTTTTCTTAAAAATATATTGTACATACTTAAACTTTAACATTTTACTTAAATATGAATGAATATTAAGACGATTATTCGAGTGAGCAACTATATTGGCGCATGCATCTGAAAAAAATATTCAAAAAAGCCATCTTAGTGGCAGGCCGGCTAGGCACCATATCATAAAGTTTACCATAACATAAGTTTTTAATTGTTTTTTGTTTTCAATCAGATGCTGACTTTTTGTTTGTCCATTTTTCTCCGGTCTTTCTAGCTTCAATATGATATCGGTTCTTTTTTTAATCTAGTAAGTCTTTTCTCTGTAACTGTTCTAAGACAATCGTTCTTAACGATTAAACTCCTTTAATTAATAATTAAAACAAAATATCTATATTAGATTTTTATTTGTTGTTTGCTTTTAAATGTATATAGAATTTAATAAGACATTAGCTTTGCGTAAACTACTAGTTACTAAAAGTTACTAGGAAATAAGAAAGTTTCAAAAATATTGAAATTCTAGTAACATGGCTACGGCGAAATTGGTAATAGTAGTGCTCTACCTTTACCTTACCGACCGAGATTTGATGGTAAGTTACCAACAGAATTACCGACAGTAAAAAACCTTTTGCAGAAAGAATTGAATGAGTCGTTTAATTGCTCATTAATTGCTCATTAAAAATTTCTAATTGCTTGCTTTAATAGATAATTATTTCATTAGTTATTATTATTTAAAAATCTTCTCGGTCGGTAAGTCGTATTACCGACGGAGAAGATCTTTAAATAATAATAACTAATGAAATAATTAATTTCTAAGGTGAGCAATTATACGAGATAAATGAGCAATTAATGAGCAATTAAAAGACTCATTCAATTCTTTCTGCAATAGGTTTTTTTACTGTCGGTAATTCTGTTGGTAACTTACCATCAATCTCGGTCGGTAAATCGTATTACCGACGGAGAAGATTTTTAAATAATAATAACTAATGAAATAATTAATTTCTAAGGTGAGCAATTAAACGAGATAAATGAGCAATTAATGAGCAATTAAAACACTTATTCAATTCTTTCTGCAAAAGTTTTTTTACTGTCGGTAATTCTGTTGGTAACTTACCATCAAATCTCGGTCGGTAAGGTAAAGGTAGAGCACTACTATTACCAATTTYGCCGTAGCCATGTTACTAGAATTTCAATATTTTTGAAACTTTCTTATTTCCTAGTAACTTTTAGTAACTAGTAGTTTACGCAAAGCTAATGTCTTATTAAATTCTATATACATTTAAAAGCAAACAACAAATAAAAATCTAATATAGATATTTTGTTTTAATTATTAATTAAAGGAGTTTAATCGTTAAGAACGATTGTCTTAGAACAGTTACAGAGAAAAGACTTACTAGATTAAAAAAAGAACCGATATCATATTGAAGCTAGAAAGACCGGAGAAAAATGGACAAACAAAAAGTCAGCATCTGATTGAAAACAAAAAACAATTAAAAACTTATGTTATGGTAAACTTTATGATATGGTGCCTAGCCGGCCTGCCACTAAGATGGCTTTTTTGAATATTTTTTTCAGATGCATGCGCCAATATAGTTGCTCACTCGAATAATCGTCTTAATATTCATTCATATTTAAGTAAAATGTTAAAGTTTAAGTATGTACAATATATTTTTAAGAAAAATTATAATTTTATCATTAAGGAATCTTTACGTAAAACATACGAACTTTCTTTACATACGGCTGATAATTTTAAAACATCTAGATAGTAAAGTACAGCTCTTATATACGGTAACGGTTTAATAACAGACTTCGCATTAATTTCTATTATATTATTTCTGTAAAAATGTTTTATTTGCCATAATCGTTCGCAAAACGATTTACTATATCTGTTTCATTTATAATTGTACGAGCGGAAGCGTCAACGGGAATAAAGTTAAAACATGGTGATCGAGTGTATACCATATTACTGATCTTGGTAGTTAAGGCACGATTACGTCAAACCAATCGACTATGAATCACTATGCGTCGAGCATATCGTATAACTTGTCTTTTCAAGGTTCTGTTCCTTGATCGCTCTCATCTCGCCACCAAACTGTGGTATAGAATTTTTCTATGAAAGTAAAGGAGTTCGTTGGCTAAAAGGGCTAAAATGCAATTGGAGATTAGCTAGACGTTTGTTTGAAAACAAATAAAAAAATCCTACATATATATATGTCGTTACGTGAAATTCAATAATAGCAACAATTAAGAATTTTATTTATGAATAAATAGAATGAATGTAATGAAATAATTTTCATAGATCCATGTTTAGAAGAAGGTAAAATGTATACCTCGGTGGTGGTCATTGGTAACTGGGTCAACTGTAATCCGACGTTTGTATTAAAGTTGGCTAGTGCATTCGCAACGGGTTTACCATACCATATCTCTCTGTTTATGAAACGTTCTCGATGTATACTATTTTCTTTACAATCATCAACGCGTTTATAATAATATTGCAGAAATCTTCTTAAATACGCATTTACTTTTCTTTAATTTTATTGTCCTTCTTTTCGATTATCTAAACATCGTGTAATTATCTTCACGGTGGAGCCGGTGACGAATCAGGATAAATCGTTAATGCTTTATGAACAAATGGAATGTTACGTAGGTGGAGTATAATCTGCATCTAGGATAAAGTTTAATTACGACGATCGTACCATGCATACAATTTTTTTTTTACATGCCAATAATTCAAATCCAGAACTTACGTAGCAAGTATATATCAAAGGAATCGGTTCTCTCTAATCCGATACAATACTAATGCGTAAGGAATACACGTAAGACTGTACATACTACTTTACTTACTTACTTTCCCATGACCATATACGATGGTATTGATACATAACGGAATTTCGCGAGATTATATAAATAATATACTTTTCTATCTTATATAAACTAATATATATATATATATATATATATATATCAGAAAATACCGTCTCTACTATTCCCTCTTATTGGTAGATCATTTTTGTTTCAACTGGCACGACGAGACTGCAATGGAGACGAAAGACAGTAAGCGTAAATGATCTTCCTTCCCTCGTGGTCTCGCATTCATCATTAAAACAGAATGAATTTACTTCCTTCGTATTTAATGTCATACTTTCTGAAATAAAAATGATTCCGTTATATTCCTGGTGACAAGAATAATTTTCAAATATTGCATATGCCATCTTCGCCATTTTTAATCACATTTCATTCTATTCTTGCTTTTTAAAATAGATATTATACCGTCAGCAAAGTATTTAAAACGCGAACTATTCTTCTAAAACGTAATTGATTTCATGAAACATTTATTTTTCTTGAATTCATACCAAACGCGGATTCGATGACGAATCCTTAATCGTAAAAAGAGAACAAAACTATAAACAAAAAAACTATTTATCTTCCTTTCTCTTTCTCTCTTTGCGATCCCCGTTAACGCGTTAGAGAAACCGCAAAGCGTGCGATTTATCTCTCTCTCTCTTTTCTCTTTTCTTTATAGTGTTTGCCGCGTAGGTGGTTCCTGACACACACACACACACACATACATACATACACGTACACTTTTCTACCGAATGATCTTGTTGTAACGTCATGCTTCGTGGAGGGAGAACAAAACCTGTTCCTTCCTCTCCTCCCGTACCTTTTTTTCCTACCACCCCAACCACCCTCTCAACCCCCGCCTAAACTTCTTTCTTTTTCATCATCGAAACGTGCAGGCTGCATGTCTATGCCAACCAAGAAAAATATGCACCGTTCAAAACATCTACGTGCATACATATATATATATATATATATATATATATATATAGCTAAACGAACTAACATATTTATACACATGTAGTATGTAGATTATGGTTGTGTCGTATGCGTTGAGTTTTATCTCGAATATATTTAACGAGTCCTCTTCATGCTCTCCAGATGATATAAGAGATTAATGCCACTGGCACTTTGACCTGAGGATATTCGAAACCAGATGCTACGACGTATTCGAATAATTCATGCATTTTCTAAAAATGATCATCATGAGAATGGTACTGTAAAATGTAGATAGATGTTCAGCCTAATACTACTGATCGAATTCGAATTTGATCAGCACTCTTGATACCATCTATAAAGTATAATAATGTACCCATTTACAATTTGACTTCCTTTTCAGTCTATCCAAAACAATTTATAAACGTCACGGTTACGTGTCGGAAGTATCACTTGCGTCACCGACAAATTCGTGTCCGACATTAGGAAGGGACGGGATATCTAACTCATAAAACGTGCAAAAAGTATTATCAAAAGTATTATCGTTAGAAAAAAAGAAATGTTTTATACTCTGTAGTGTTGCTTCCACCTGGTCAAACAATAACTCCAGACTACTACTACCAACAAACAACAGTTAACCACAGTATACAATGAACTGGAACAAAAACGGAACAAGCCTCGTCATTTTGCAACATGACAACGCTCGGTCACGCGTTGCTTTAGGCACGTGTGAGAATGAGAAACTGTCCCTTATGAGGTGGAGGGGGAGTTTACTCTCCGGATTTGATCTATCATCGGATTACCAGCATTTTTTTAATACCTAACAACACTAGTCGTCCTAGCCGAGGGAAATGTTAAGATTGAAAGAGGTCCGAAAATGCTTAGAAAAAAAATTCCATGCCCAACACAAATCACCGTGGGGTCATCCTCAGTCTACCTGGAACGTCATTAACAAATAATCCCAAATAAACGGTGATAAACTATTAAGAAAAGACAATCCCATGGCTAGCGTTTGTAACAAGATCTTAGAATTACGGGGGAAAGGGGGGAAAAAATAGGAAAGGGGGCTGGGAGAACGGGGCACCGAATGAATGTCCACAACTACTAGCTGCTACTAAACGTTGTTCTCCAACTTTCCCTGAGTGAGTGAGAATAATAACAGGAGGAGAATTGGAAAAAGGTTTGGGTTGTGTGTTCTCGGCGAAGAGGGTGGTGGAATAACGCTTGCGCACTGATACTTTCGATAGAATTCTGTTTAAAGATGGCGTTTGAAACTTGGATACTACGTCAGTCGGTCGTTAGAGTATCAGTAATCGTCCGTCCGTCGCGACGTGAAAGTGTTAGGGACGATGTCGGTCGTCGTCGTGGTTGATGAGAACAGCAGGCAACTACTGGCTGTTCGAACTGGACGTGGAGGACGTACGCGGAGTAGTAGTAGATCGTCGAGGGTACTCGAGGAGGAAGAGGATGCGTCTGTCGCTTAGCCTCGGGACAGGGAGATCGTCGTCGTCGTACAACAAGTAGAAGAACAACGTAACAAGAGTACTGTAAGAGTACGCCTAACCCTTTCGTTCTAGTCTACCTACGTGCTTCCGAACAAGGTGCAAAAGGAATAGTTGAAGGAGAGAAAAAGAGAGAGAAGCTGGCAGTGGTGGAAGAGAAGAAGAAGGAGGAAGAAGAAGAAGAAGAGAAGGAGGAGGAGGAGGAGGAGGAGGAGGAGAAAGAGAGGAGAAGGAGGAGGAGGAAGAAGAGAAGCAAATTGAGGAAGAGGGAAAGAGGAGTCAGCTAGGAAACCGAAAGAGAAACGATCCATGCGCTCAACGCAGCCATGGCTTCGGTTAAGGTGGCCGTCAGGGTTCGACCCTTTAACAAAAGGTGTGTGCATCTATGTGTGGGTGTGTATGTGTGTGTGCATCTGTAGGTATAAATGATTTTGAATTGGTGAAACGTCGAACCCGAAAATACCTTTTATCAACTTCGTTCTATTCGTATTTTTTTCCTTTTCCTTGTTTGTCTTACACACGTTAAGAGTGATAGACTAAACAAGCAAGCAAGCAAGCTAACAAGCAAAACAAAATTCAAGGAAACCCGAGTTTTCTTACGTATCACAAATGTGATCCACCACCTGCAGGATATACTCCTGCACGATTACTTTGAAATCGTGCACTGGTGTTGAATATGTGCGAATGCGTGTCTGTTATAATAGAAGAGAACGAGAAAAGAAAAGGGAAGAGAAGAGTTAGCTGTTATTGCCGCTGTCACGTTATTTTTTGTTGTTGTTTTGTTTTACAGAGAACTGGCCATGAATGCGAAGAACATCGTGCAGATGGACGGCAAGAGAACTCGTATCTTTGGCACCAAGGTATATTCTTCTTCTATCGAAATTATCCGTCTTCCCCTCTTCACCACCCTTCATCCCCAATTCTCAACTCGACCCTAAACTCATTCCAAATGATGCCCCCCACTATCACCCCCTTATAATTATAGTTAGTATGCGTGCGTGTGTTTATATGTATGTGTAAATCGGTAACGGGTCAAACTTGAATACGGGCCGACTTTTCTTTACTCTCTTTCTTTCTTTCTTTTTCTCTCTCTCTCTCTCAAACTCTTTTGCACGATCCAAGAACTGTTATTAATAATCGAGGTTAACGACTCTCGCCTTCCTTTCAAGACGGATCTGTCTCTAACTTCGTTGCAATTTAATGCATTTTCAATCCCAACTACCGAATCTATTATTTGTTATTACAATGGATAAGTATTCGTAAACCTATCGGTTATTAACGTATTCCCATTGGAAATACTTAAAATATTGAATCTTTCTTTTTGCAATGTTGTTAGCCGATTTTAAATTCCAATTCACTAACACTAATATCCCATCAAATATTTTTAAAACTTTAAAAATACATTAAATTTCTTTCGGTGCAAAATTCCCCTCACCCACCATTGCATATGAATCCTTGCAACGGAGGAAGTAAAAAATGATTATTCATGTTTTTACCCGTTGTCTCTTTTTCTTTTTTTTATTGTTATTGACAAATAATAGTCTAACATGCGACCATCAGTTATCTGCGTCTTTCTGTTTTGTTCTTAGTTTGACCACGACAACTCGTTACTCGTAATGTGTTTCATGTTACATCAAATGTATATATACCGCCCATACACGTATTTATTGGTGTACATATCTTTCTCTTTCTATGTTTCTATTTCTTGTGTACATAAAATCTATAAACGTGTGCATGCATGCGTGCATTTATGCACGCGTGCGTGTGTGCACTTACTCGACGTTATTGGAGATCTCTTATCTTGGAATCCAAGTAGTAGGATAGAAATACTCGCCACTAATCGGAGAAAGTGAGAAAATCCATGAACAAAATCGCCTTGCCTACGATCCATAGATTTTTTTTTCAACTCTTCTAATTAATAGAGAGAGAGAGAGAGAACAAAATAAAAAAGAAATTAAATTCGTTTCAAGATTAATCTGCTTGTAATTATTGAAATAATAATGATATCTAAAATTGGCCAAGAAAAGATTTCAAAATAAAATCGTATTCTGAATCGAATTCGAATGGTAAAATTAAATCGTTCGATACTAAGAAAGTATTTTTACGCAGTTATGTTTGTCCGTGCTTGGTCTGTATGTGTGTGTGTGTGTGTGTGTGCATGTAAAAATAAAACAAATTGCAATGCATTATTATTCACGATCGTGAACTTTGACACGAACTCTATCCTATCGATAATAATTATAATAAGAGTAATAATATTGATTAAAATATATCAAGAAACTGTTAAACTTATATTTACAGCAATTGTTGTAACATTTATTTGTTTCGTTGCGATTTAAAAATTTCTCAGACACCGGGTAGCTGCAAGGAAATCGACCGAGAGAAATACAAGGACTTCACGTTTGATCATTCTTATTGGTCCTTTGATCTAACCGACGATAATTATGCCTCCCAAGAAGAGGTGATTATTTCAATTATATACATATCAAACGTCTATCGTTTTCTTTTTTTTTTTTTTTAATTATATCGATCGAAATGAACACCATTAGAATTGTAATCGTGATTTTTGTACGTATTCGTTTGAAATATTTCAAAGTAACTGAGATAATTTCGATCGTAATAAATCAAAATCGATTTAGAAATGAATTGAATATAGAACAGATAACGCAGAAGTGTGTTTTTTAGGTTTTCTATGATCTTGGTACGGACGTTATAGAAAGTGCCTTCGAAGGCTATAATGCCTGCGTATTTGCCTATGGTCAAACAGGATCTGGGAAAACCTTTACTATGATGGGTTCACCGGTAAAATATTACAAATTCAAACAATAATATTAAAAAGCAAGTTATAGAACAATTTAACGATCCTATGTAATCCTATGAAAAAAAAAAAATATTAATTAAACTCTAATATTTTCTTGTACGAAAAGAAATCATATAAGAAAGAAAAAAAATCATATTTATATAAAATATAATTAATAAATAATATAACGAACGATCTTAGGAGTCTCAGGGTTTGATACCAAGAATCTGCAAGACGTTATTCGCGAGGATGGCCGCTGGGAAAGAAAGTGGAGCATCGTACAGGACGGAAGTGTCCTTTCTAGAAATACACAACGAGAGAGTAAAGGACCTATTAAGGATAGATCAAACGCAATCTCATTCTTTGAGAGTACGAGAACATCCGAAACGTGGTCCATATGTTCAAGATTTATCCAGTCATTTGGTCTATGATTATTCGGATATACAGGTTAATAAATCAACGTTGCACATTAAATAAGAAATGACCGAAATCAAGACCGTTAGAGAAATTTGTTTTAAATATATTTTCTAAAGAAGTATATATATATCATATAAATCACTCTAATGATAATTATTTGAATAGGAATGCATGGTGAGAGGTAATACGCACAGGACTACAGCTAGCACAAATATGAACGACGTTAGTAGCAGGAGTCACGCGATATTTACAATAACATTTGTACAAGCCGGCTTTTCCGAAGGCAATATGCCTTCGGAAACTGTTTCCAAGGTGCACCTCGTCGACTTGGCTGGAAGGTAGTCAATCCTTCACAACAATTGCAATCAAATAAAAAAGCAGAACACACAGAATTTTATAATGAAAAAATGCAATCAATTATATGCAATGTTATGTTGTCGAGTTTTCCTGCATGAATGTATTCGTCGTTTGGTTCCTGTTGTTACAATTGAACAAGCTTCAATTTCTTAAGTCGATTATACTTTCTGAATAATATTAGAACAATATGTTATTGTGTGTGTGATAGAAAAGAAAACAGACAGAAAGTATAGAAACGTTCGAAGGTACAGGAAGAACCCTTTAACATTGCAAATAATGATTAACTAACTCCCCTCGTATTTGTAAAACATAGTCTATTAGCATTATTTCTCTCGTTCTCTCTCCCTGTATTTTATTTTCTAGCGAACGTGCTAACGCGACCGGAGCAACGGGACAACGACTGAAGGAGGGTGCACACATTAACAAATCACTGGTGACTTTAGGATCTGTGATATCGGCATTGGCCGAGGTTAGCTCATCGGGAGATTCTTCTTCTTCCAAACGAAACGTTTTCATACCGTATCGCGACAGCGTGCTAACATGGTTGCTCAAAGATTCGCTTGGTGGAAATTCGAAGACGATTATGATAGCAGCTATCAGTCCTGCTGATTGTAATTACGGGGAGACCTTGAGTACTCTCAGGTATGCTAATAGGGCGAAGAATATAATCAACAAGCCTACCATCAACGAGGATCCTAACGTTAAATTAATCAGAGAGTTGAGAGAAGAAATTCAAAAGTTGAAGTCCCTCATTGGGAAAGACATGGCAAGTATAAATGATCTAATTAATTATTTGAACGTGAGTTGATCGTTAAAAGAATGATGAAAGATCAGAATAAGAATATTAAAGAATTCGTAAGTTCGATCACAATCTAGTCAATCTTTGTACAGAGCATAGAAAGACCACCGCAGGTGCTGTTGGCCCAAATCCACGAGAAACAGGAACAAGAAAAGGTGCTGACCGAGGAATGGACTGAAAAGTGGCGAGAAACCCAACAAATTCTTCAAGAACAGAAAGCTCTTGGTCTTCGTAAAAGTGGAGTCGGGGTTGTTCTAGATTCGGAGATGCCACATTTGGTTGGCATCGACGACGATCTTCTTAGCACCGGTGTAACGCTTTATCATCTGAAAGAAGGAAAAACGTTAGTTGGAACCGAGGAGGCTGCTACCACGCAGGTAGCAACATTTCAATTAAACAAAACACACATTTGCAACTCGCCAAAAATACTTCATTCCTCAAACCTTGTCCTTCTGTTAATGCGAAACACTTAACAATTAATCCTCAAAGTATTCTCTTGTCTAATTGAACAGGACATTGTCTTGACCGGTCCTGACGTCGAGCCGGAACATTGTGTAGTGGAATTAGACAATGGTGTAGCAACCCTACACCCTCTTTCCCCGCACTGCTGGATCAACACAGCCCAAGTGGACAAGCCTACTAGATTATCGCAAGGTTGTATCATCCTATTGGGTAGGAACAACATGTTTCGTTACAACGATCCAGCGGAAGCGGCTAAGCTAAGGAAAGAGGGTGGTACAGGGAATGGAAATCTACAGTCAACTGTTGTCAATCTTTCGAGATTGTCATTATTGAGCTGGAGCGTATCGGATCTTCACGCTTCTTCTTCGAGCGACAATCTCTTGAACTCGAGCGAGGATCTTCGTGCCTTGGAAGAACTGGAACAACAAAAGGCAGCTTTGATTAAAGAGAAGGAAGATTTCAAGGTTGGTTGGTACCTTTCATTCGTCCTGGGTTTAACTGTGTTCTTCCTGACAAAGTCCTATCGTATCAATTTGATTATATTTCTGTTTAGAGAGAGCAGGAAGAACGCGAGGAAAGATGGGCAGCTAGGAGAGAAGCCCTGGAAGGTGCCCAGCGTGATTTGGAGAGAGAATGGGGTGCCCAATGGAAGGAATGGGCCGATGCCATTGCTAGTCTCGAATCCAGGCAACGTGAACTACGTACGCGTCGTCAAATCCTGGAACAAGAACGGCGCGACGAAATGACGCAAGTAAGTGACTCCTCGGATGCACCATCAGCGGATTTAAATGTTATATCGGTCAAGTATCACTTCTATCTGGTCCTCATTGCTCTCGGTGTCCTTATTTGCTTGTCTGGCAACATCATCATATACTCGCACGTTTGTCCTTTAAATATGTGATATTATTGCACCTTTTGTTTTATTTTTTCCTTTTCTTAAACTACTGTTAAACTACACTTTTTATTCTTTCTTCTTCTCATTTTTTTTCTATTTATATCTACCTACCTACCTACCTACCTGTCTGTCTGTCTGACTGTCCGTCCGTCCATCTGTCTATCCCTTTTCTTTCTCTTCCTTGTTTTAGACAAGACAAAAATAAGCGTCGAGTATTAAAAGTAGTATTTTGTAAACTACTTAGGTTTTGTTCTAAAGGTGCCTTCAAACTTTGACAATTCTTTAATCTCTAACTGGTATGGTGAACATTTTATTAGATGAATATTATAATGGAGGTTTATGGAACCCCTTAATTTACCAGTCAGGGATTAAACAAGTATAATATAAACTCCTTAATATATGAAAACAGAATATATGAAAAATATATCGCAGGATAACGAAAAGATTAACAACGACTGCCATAATACAAAGAGTTTGTCTCGTTTGTTTTTTAATAGAAAAAGGAACAATATTTTTTGTCAACTATGTTAGAATTCATGTGATTATTTATTAGATTCCTATGCAGGTCTTAGGGTATCGCGATGTGATCATTTAATTAATTATTTTTCTTTTTTGTTTCTGTTTGTTTTATTTTATTTTATTTTATTTTATTTTATTTTATTTTGCCTGTTTCTTGTTTATTTATATTATTATTAATTAGAATTTTTATCCAGACGATTAAATATAGTCGCTGTAGTAGTTCATAATATATAAAAATAGAAAGAAAAAAAGAGAGAGAGAGAGAGAGAGAGAGAGAGAGAGAGAGAGAGAGAGAGAAAGAGAAAGAGAAAGAAAGAAAGAATGAGAGAATGAGAGAGAAAGTGAGATGTGCAGTAGTGTCCTTGAACTGCAAATACGGCTGAATATACTAATTGTAGGCTTCCGGTGCTGAGGAGGGCTATTGTCGGAGAAATGTCATTCCGTGGATTGTTTAAATATCTTAAGTATTTTATAAATATATATATATGCAAATATTAGTTTCATCATTTTAACTAAAAACGAACATCACTTTTTTGTTTGTATATATAGCACTGGCCTTGTTGTTTTATATCAGGGCTTCTCAAATCTTTTTTTTTACTACTTGGTGAACGAAACCACCTGTCCCTTCCTCCCCCCGATCCCCGTTTACTCGAGCAAATATTTTTACAACCCTGGGTATAGACTTTTCGCTATCATAAACTCACAAGCTATACTATACGTGTGCTGTTGCTAAAATTTTCTCGAAAAATTGATACTTTGAGAAGCCTTGTTCTATATATTAATATTTATATTAGATTGTTTCTATGGGTTTGTTATGCGAGAAAGGAAATAATTATTATCATTGTATAACATTATTATTATTACTATTAATGTTATTAATTATAAATTATTATTATTAATATTGCCGATATTATTATTATTATTATTATTAATTATTAGTTATTAGTGACTATTATTATGATTATGATTATTATGATTATGATTATTATTATTATTATTGTTGATTAATAAATTTTTCTCACTGTACCAAAATTGGCTGTCGATCTTCTACGAAACGTTTCTTCTGTTTTTTCTTTTCTTTGTGTGCACTTTTTACATACATATTTTTATATTTCTATATATATATATATTATACACTGACACTGTTGAATTATTTTTCTACATGATTATTATTGTAAAAATTAATGTATAATCCCGATTAACAAACCCAATATTATATTAGTTTTGTTCGTAATTGTTTCTTCTTAATTTATAATTTGGGATCAATCTTTTAAGTGCATCAAATGTTACGCGTTTAAAAAGAAAGGTAATGTAATAATAGCAATTTGACGCATGATTTCTTTTTAATTAGACCGTCATCGTCATCGTCGTCATCATCGTCCTCGTCGTCGTCCTCGTCATCGTCGTCATCTCAAGGTCGCACGATAATTTGTTAGAAAAGTTTTATACACCAATGTCGCTGTTAAAAAATATTTGACAAATATTTGTATGCATTCAATTGATCGACATTGCATCCGGTTGCTGAAAAAGTTTATGCTGGTTTAAAGACAAAAATTTATGTGTGTGTATATATATATCAAATAATATAAATAATCAGCATAAATTTTCTATGCAACTTGATGCCAATATGTCTTATTTGTCCCATAAAAAAGATTCCCCAAAACATTTCTAAACATTGCTAAACGCGCGTATCCAATTAATACAATTAAAAAAATATTTGACAAATATTTTTTCTATGCACCATCAAATCTATCTGCAGCAACGCACAATGCAAATGCACAAATAATAACGTGGGAACCTGAGATCCACTTTTTATCCCATAAAAATTCGTTCATATTCATGTATAAAAAAAAAAAGACAAACAAACAAAAAAGCACATAAACAAAAGATGGTGTGTGGTAGGTAGAATTATTAATATAGTAGTTAATTAATATTAATTAGATTTATATATTACTACTACTACTATTATTGTTATAATATATCCGGTGGCATCTTAAATATGATTTCTCTTGAATTATTTTTTGTTAACGCATAGATGTATTGTGTATCGTATCCAGGTAGAAAGTTTATGTAGGGAAGTCGCCTCTCTACGCACAACATTGCAGTCCAAGCATCGTCAGTTACAAGAATTTTCAAATAGTCACGAACGTTCGCATAAGTTACATCATCGATGGGAAAAGGTAAGATCTATGCTAGACAACAACAACACCAACAACAACAACGACAAAAAAAATATATATATATATATATAATAATAATAATTAAATTAACATCTATTTGCAAAATTACTTGTTGCATGTACTAAAATGAAAGATGCTGTTGTTCTCTTTTATATTTGATGTTTCTATTTCTTGACTACACACTTATACGTAACTCGTGTATATGTATATATTTTTGCTAATAGTTTCATTAACTATGATTATTAACATCTTTTTATTTTTTTTCGATGTTGAACCGAATGCGAGGTCCGTCGAGGTTCGTCGAATAATTTAATTTTATAGAAAATAATTGTTGATTATTTTTCAGACTGACGAGGGTGGTGGTGGAAGCGATGGAAGTTTGCCAGAATCTTGGTCAAGTTTGAACGATGAGAAATGTGTTGATGCTGTCAGAGAACTCGTCAATCATCACGTAAGCATTTTCCTGTTTATTCCCGTTCTAAAATATCCGAATTCTTTTCCCTGAAAAATTATAATTAATGTCAATTCTCGACACACACTGTACGTGTAGAAATTTGTTCAAAATAACTTATCAATGCTTTATTTAAAGATTTTTCATCGAGAATAGTTTCAGTTTGTTCTGGTTTAAGTTAAGTTTTTTAGGATAAAACTTTGAACTCGAATGCATGCCGCATTTAGTATTAAATTGAAAAACATATTAACATTGTATACAATTCCTGATAGAAAAAGGAATTAGCAGTACTGGAAACAGAACTGCAAAGCAAGATGAAATCCTTAAACGAGCATCAGAACAAAGTAGATAAAATGGAAGAGGAATTGATGGAGATAGCTAAAAAACAAAAGCACATTTATAATTTAGAAGTAAGTAAAGATCAACCTAAAAATTGATTATTGTTGTCAATAAAAAAACGATTAACTAATCGATATTTTAGCAGGAAGGTGACGTATCAACGAAGAAAAAAGGGTTCTTAGCTAAAAGATCTCAGGAACAATTGGAAGAAATAGTTCGACGTAAGCAAAGTTTATCGTTAAATTTAAAATGTGCGTTGCCA
This sequence comes from Polistes canadensis, assembly GCF_001313835.1. NCBI lineage: Eukaryota > Metazoa > Arthropoda > Insecta > Hymenoptera > Vespidae > Polistes > Polistes canadensis. Next base: position 87,330 of record NW_014569890.1, read on the forward strand.
GCTTCGCCGAGTGAAAAAATGTCGAGCGGAGACGAGGTGGTATCCGGTTGCGAATTGAAATCGTTTCAAGATAGTTGTAATAGAAAATTGCAAATAGCTTCGGCACTTAGTATGCTACCTCAGGATATACCAAGTTCCGTAGACACTGGTGAAACGTTTCACACGGCTGCCGGTGATTCGCCGGAACCTCGATTACTTTTTCAAGAAGTCATAGAACATAATCGTGACAAATTGGAAAGAGAAATGAGCGATAAGGAATTAAAGAAGCAAGAGGAGGATAAGGAAGAACAAGAAGAACTAAGGCAAGAAGAAAAATTACAAGAATTGCTCAACGGTTCAACGAATTTGTATTCAAACGTTAAAGAAGAAGAAGAAGAAGAAAAAGAAGAAGGAGAAGAAGAAGAATGTAGGAAATTAAATAACATTGAAAGAAAGTCTTCCAATGAAAGTACGAGTAATACTGAAATTAATAAAGACGACAATGATACATTGAACACGCGTTCCTCGACAAATTCTACCATGGAGAACGACGAGATCTTGCAAGATTCGTTGGAATCACCGATTCAATCGAATCCTGCAATGAAAAGATTGAACCAAAGAATAGCACGTCAGAGAATGATGGTGATGAGATGTTTGGAATCTAGTACACCATCTAAGGAAGATCTCAATCGTCAGATATCTATCCTCCAAGATTTTCAGAAGCAACAGATCGAGTTGGAGGTATCGTTGTTGGAAGATGAACGTAAGAATCCTAAATCTTTAAGTAACGAGGATGATAGATTATCGACTAATAGCGTTGTTGGGGATGATCGTACACAAATAGATACTAAATCGTATCTAGATTTAACGTCAACCAATAATTCTGCTACACTTTTGACCGTAGCTACTACGAGATCTCATCTATTCAGGAACAATAGGCCTAATAGCAACGAAGAAGATGTTACCTCCGAATCGATGGTCTCCAGAATATCTTCCGGACGTGGTTACTCTACGGTCTATCTAACCGTAAGCATTTTTCTTGTTGATTTTATAATAAATTGTAGACAATCTAAAATATATAATAATATTCATTAATTATGTATATCATCTTAGAGTCAAAATCGTAGCGATCGTTTGAGCAGTCCTTACTCATTAACGATTACGAGGTCTTTACCATCGTTAATAGCAAACGATGGTGATTGTGACAGCGTGATCAATATGATCATTAGCGTACCTTCATACGTGATACGCGGAGCTGGTACTTACAGTCATTACGAATACGAAGTTAGAATTGTAGCACAAGATGACAATTGGACGTTGTTGAGAAGATATAGAACTTTTCGAGAGTTGTATATTTCGATGAGTAAGAAGTACGGTTGTAAGGTATCTATAAAATATTTCTTTTTTTTTAAATACTCTTATATAGCAATTAACAATAAATATTATTTTATATATTTATATATACCTCGTATATGAATTTGTTTTAACAGGTTGCAGGAATACGTTTTCCTCCTCGTATTTTCTTTCCAAGAAACGAAGTGGTCGCACGACAACGTAGAAAACACCTCGAGGAATACCTTAGACGATTAATTCAAGTCTGCTCTAAATTACCTCAGTGCAAACCGTTATATAAATATAATGGTAATTTGAGTAATATAGATAAACAATCCTTATTGGAATTTAGTTACTTTTTCAGACGAGGTACATTCGAGAGCAGCAAATACGGGACTAGTTAGAAAGTTTATGTGTACGATGATGTGTTGGATGGGGGGATACATACATACATACCACATACACACACACACATACATACACACACAATGGTGTCTTGTTTATCTCTATATAATTTCTCTTGTATTTTTTATAACGATATTTATCGCATCGAGAAAAAAACACAAGGCGCATATTAGAATCGAAGGAAATATTTTGTCTGTAAAGTATTTAAAAATATGCAACTAGACCAAAATACAGGGTCGCTTTCGGGCTGCCTTAAATTCTTAAATTTGGTTTTTTACAAATCAGGATTTAAGTTATTTTTTTCTTTTTTTGTTAACAGACTAATGATTCATACGCTTATTGTCTTGTTTTTCTTCTTCTTCTTTTTTAGATCGATCAAATCGCAAGCCTAGAGTTTGTAAAAACTGCAAGCCTAATTACGAGAATAAAATATAATCTTGATAAAAGTTAAAAATCATTTTTAAGAACTATCGGCCAGCCTTGCATATCGACGTTTGCAGGTATGCAAAAACCCAATGCGTGTGTTTGTTATTTAGATATCACTCTCTGTTATCGTTTTTTTAGAAAAGAAAACGATGAGAAAAAGAAAGAAAAAAATTAAATAACGTTTGGATACAACATAAAAAGATAGAATTGAATATTTTACAGTAAACACGTACAATATACTATTAGAGAACGATATATATATTATTATTTATAATAGTCATCGTTATTACTTTTTTTATCTTTCAATAACTCTCTTTCTAAAAAAAAGATTTTGAATCGAAATCACTTCTATCGCATAATATTCATTCGCACACTTTTTTCTAAATTTAATATTGTATTAAACAAATTTAATTTTTATATATATTTTTTTTCCTTGTTTTTATTTTTCTTTCCTGTTTTTTTAGTTTTGATCTTTTTTGTTTTTTCCTTATACGATCACGACTGATAATTATCGACTGAGAATTGTAGAAATAAAATTGTCTCCTCTAACTACGAGCGGATCTAATTACTTTTATATCGTTAAGTTATTTTATTTGTATTATTATTAGCATTATTATCGTGTTAGGAAAGCAAAGAGTATCAGTTGCATTGGAATACAAGGGTGTAGTGTCGCTTCGTTAAGGTTCTTCCAAAAGATCGCTTAGATTATTAAAAAATAAAATAAAATTAAATTAAATTAAATAAAATAAAATATATATATACACAACGTGTCACGACAGAAAAGAATTTGCAACGAAATGATGCTAATTGAGATTAAAGAACTATCTTTACACGACGTTTGACAACGGATCCAACATTTCTATTAATCGTTTGAGTCCCAAGCAGGATGATCATGGCGTTGCTCAGATTTTTTATCGAAGAGTGCAATATTTTTTAGACATCACAATGTGCAATTGGCACTTTTCGATAGGATTTTTCTAAAGATCACTGGAACTCATAAAATTACCATGTTTGTTACCAGTGTCACATATTTGCTGATGCATCGATTTTCATTGAGAGCCCACACTTCGCTAAAATAATCGGCTGCTATTTTTCTGAGACAGAGAAATAATAATTGCATACATATATTCATATACAAAAAAAATAAATAATAATAATATTATTAAAAAGAAAATATTCTTGAGAGGTAAAAATAAATGCCGCAAAATATTTATTAGCTTTTGCAATTAATAAACGTGGCTTTTTTATGTCATCGTAGGAGAATCTCGCAGTTCGTTTCTTTTTTTATTTTATTTTATTAATTCATCACATTTAATGGGAATTGAAAATGATGTACTTAAAAAAAAACAAGGTAAAAACGTATTAAAATTATCTCATACTTTAATACATATATATATATATATATATATATATATATATATATACGTGTATATGTATATTAATCGTCATCTTTGATAAATAATTGTTCCATGGCTGTGTATATAAAAGAAAAGAATAGACTTATGGACTTCAAATCCAGCAAGTTAAAACTTTGACGCAAACCAAATTGGTTAACGAGAGACTAGATATATAAAAAAAAAAAATGTATTCGAATAATGGACGCGCGCGTTATACCTCAAGAAAAAAAGTTTCGTATAAGAGTTCCGACACGTAAATGTTCACTCACACGCATACAAACACGCAGACACATACATATATTATATTTATCGAGTTAAAATTTTTGTATACCTGATCTTTACGATCTGCGTTAAGTTTAAGAAGAGAAGAATAGAAAAAAAAAAAAATAAAAAGAAGTACAATAAATTGTCATATAGCTTGCTCTAATGATCGGGGAAAAAAATTAAAAATAAAAAACAAAAATTATGTTTAAATGTAGAAAGATCTTTGAAACGACCAAAATGTTATATCAAACATTGTACAATAAATAGTAGTTAAAAATTTAAATTAATTGTATATAAAATATCTACTAAAAATGAACTTTATTGCTTTATTCATTTTATTTTATTTCATTTTTTTCTTCCTTTTTTTAAAGTGAAACTTCTTACACGACGCCAAAATCCATTTAACGCTAGTATAGAGGAAGAATACAAGGATAGAGGGAAAATAGAATTAGAATCTAACACATGTGTGTTCTATCTTTTTTAATATACATAGAGTTAAATAAATGTAAGAAGTTTCGCTTCTTTTGTGTGTGTTCCCATTAATAAGTTATTATTAATCACACACGCCTGTTTGTTTATTTTTCATTTTTAACTCTTTGACTGCAAAATAACAGAAACAATACTAAACAATAATGCACCGTTCATTACAAAAAAAAATGTCTCATCAGTTGCCGTTTTTACCAAGAAAAGAACTGCTATATGCTGATAGCCACTGTTCGCAGTCAAAGAGTTAAATACCTAATATCTCTCTCTTTCTCTCTCTCTTTTTTCTTCCTTTCTTTCCAATAAGTAGACTTGATATTATATATTTTTTATAACAAATTCACAATTATTTAAAAATACGTAAATCTTTTTTTTATTACGTTCTCTATTATTCTTTTCTTATTATCTCGCTTAATCTCCTTCTCTTTTTTTTTATATGCATATATATATGTGATGTACAAATGTATGTATATCCCTTATCTTTTTGTACAATTTTGAGAATTTTACACATACTTTAAAAGAATGTGAAAAAGTGGTAAGATCAAACATTAGAAGTAAAAGAATATAAATAAAAAAAATAAGAAAAAAATGTGACACCTCTACTATTATTTATATAATAAATTAAAATAAAAATGAAAAGAAGAGAATTATACTTATCAAGATACAGAATTAAATGAAGACTTGTTCACTTGCTAAACTATCAGCGAATGGTGCAACAATAGCCCTTGTAGCAAAATAGAATGTTAAACCAAATGAAATGGAAATTGGTAATGCAGGCAATGCTTTCTTGAATATTGCCAAAAGCAACAGCGTCAAACAGAGACCCTAAAAAATATTGAACTTATTTAATAATTAAGTTATTAATTAAAAAGAGAGAAAAAATATTTAAACATACTATGAGTATAGCGACGAAACATGCCAAAGTTGTATTCCAATCACCATAACTCGATGCTTTTCCAACTAATACGCTATAAAATATAAAATCACCGAGTCCCAATTTAACGCCTCGTTCTTCTTCAGTAACAGCAACTTGTTGAGCTGGTTGTGCTTCGACAGAACGATTCTGACGTTGTCTAGCTTCATCGGTTAATGCAGTCGAATTTTCAAGTACTTCTTGCGCACGTCTAGCACTACGGTCGCCTGTTATTGAAAAATAATCACGCTATAGAATAATTTTTATGTATGCACCTCGGTTTAATTACCATGCGTTTCTATCCATTCGAGTGTGAAACCACCTTCTTCTGCATCTCCAGATGCAGGATTATTTTGATTATCCGTTCCAGTACGAGTGAAGGAGACTGCTGTTTCTCTGCCCGTCGCATCCCCACTGGCCATCGTTGCTGCCTGCACGTATCCAGCATAAGTCACGGTGTGAACAAACGTATACAAAATTGTGGATGAGTATATGAGTGCAGGGAAAATTGATTCGTTCCTTTCCTGCGCCGTTTCAACCAAAATTCTTAATGGACCCTTAGGTGACAAAACTGCTATCAAATCTAAAATATACGATATATTAATTATTTTTCTTTAAATATATATAGAATTAAGAATATATTCTTTACCCCAAATACTAATTACAGCTAGAACTGCCCATGCAGTCCACTCAGGTAGATATTTAATAAAAACGAGAGCCATCAAAGCGGAAATGAAAATAAGATAAGCTTGTTGAAGTTGTAATGGACCTTGCCAATGAATGCATATCATTCCGACCATTCCAAAATTCCATAAACCTATTCCCAATGTGAATAGATCCATCGGAATATTATATGCTTTCAAAACTTGCCTATAAAATCAATGAATATTATGAAGTAATTATATTTGCGATGATAAATATATTGTTTCTGGAATCGATACTCACTCGCAATAAAGCACAGAGAACATGGATAGCAATAATAAAGAGCTTATAATCAACCATACGTGTATAGCCTTGTAAAATTTATACTTATACAAAATAATAAGTATCACGGTCATGCAGACTATGATACTTATGAGTATTAAAGAATTTGCGAACGCCTGCCAAGCTTTTGTACTTGTATCTGCACTATCTTCATGAAACGGAGTATAAACTCTAGAGAAATATTAATTAAATTAAAAACCAATAGACATGATATTAATATGAATAATAATAATTATAAATAATTTTCTATTGCTTACAGGTAAATTCCTTTAGTTGTGTAGAAATTAACCGAACTGATAGTAGCGACTACAACAAGCATACACAGAGAAACAGGAACGAATAATTTAATGACGTGTGCTGCTCCATATTTTAGTTCTTCTTCCTCTTCGTCCCTGTAATGTCTTTGTCTTTGTTGATTACTAGAACCCGATGTACTTCTACCAGAACCACTTATGTTTGATGTACCACCTGCTTCTACGTGAACTTCGGGAAGCCCATTTCCTAACTAAAATTATAAATTAATTAATATATAAATTACAATATAAAGTGGATGATCACAAGATTTGAATCCAAAAGCTTTCGATTCCTAAAATAATCTACCACTAAAGTTACAAAGACTTATTATGTCAATTATGTCATAAGAAGTAAAATTCACCTCTTCGTTTCCAACTCTTGACCGTCTCTTTCTTCGCTCATTGACCAAACTTAGGTCATCTGAACGAGACTCAGCAACGTGACCATCCATCAGGCTCGTGTACTCGTCTACTGAATCGTAATCACTCTCAGACATTCATCAAAATCTATTATTCTAAACAAATACAAATAAATACTTTTGTGACTGCGATAAATTCCCTTCTTAACTTTTATGGATTACTTGTGAGCACAAAATTTTGAAAATATTTTCTTCATAAGATTAAACTTTAAATGTGAATTTTTTATACAACATTGATGTGTCATAAGGTTTTAGCTTACATCTAAGTTTTTTATTTATAATATATAACTGATTTATAACTTCATCTTACGCTTTTTCTTTTAATATTTTATCACTTTATCTGCACACTTTTTAAATTAACATTAACGTAAATGATTAGAAGAATACTCATTCGTAGATTTTTCACTTGATTATTATATTTTTTAAAATACTTTATTGATACGATATAATATAAAAACTTAAGCAGCACACAATGACAATGGCTGACGTTACGATGAACTACAACGCCTTCGTTGGTTTAATTACAAATTGATTCCTATCACTTACCGACAGAACTTGTTACCTACAAAACTTGTTATCGACAGAAAAATTTTATCGACATATATAAATTATCCACGTTCGATAACTGTATATCGATTGAAAAATTGAATTAAATTTTCAAACAGAAATGTCACATATATATATATATATATAACTTTGATAAAATTAAAATCATAAAAGACTTATGAGTACCAATTGCTATCATCCTGAAAGTTAACGTATTATATAATATAAAAAAGGATTATGATTAATTATTATTTTAATGTAAACGTAGTTTATAAGTGTAAAAATGATATGGAAAACGCATATACGTTCCTATTAAGTATCTTAATGTCCTTGTAGTAGATCATTGATTAATTATGATCCAGTTTATTGATAACAAGCTGGTCCCACTTCAATAGAGAAAAACTGATCAGGTAATCCAATATCTCGTAGAGCTATGTCTATTATGGGAAGTCTTATTGGTTTATCTGAATTATATGAAACAATTGTTTGACTCCAATTATCCTGACGAAACTAGATAAATAAAATATACATATATATGCATATATACATAATTGTGTACTTGATAAAATTTAAATATAAAAACAAATACATACTCTGCATTCGTCTAAAATTATATCGTATCGCAAACGTTGATTACCACGTGGCGTTATTTCAACATCGTTCCAAGTAAGAAGTTTCATACTTCTTCTATAACTTTTTCTTTCAGAATCAAAATATGCTACGCTTCTCTTACAATGATAAGTTATATTCTGCTGGGCATGTTTCGAAAGTAATTGTAGGAAACTTATTTGATTGCTGTCTGCTTTATATGTGATCTAAAATAATAATAATATTATTACACTTAATATATAAAATGTGTAGTAATTAACTCTTTTATTACTAGTGGATCCATATAGAGATCATATGATGCGAAAGGGTTAATGAAGAAACATGTTACCTTAACATTTTCTATTTCACTCAACCAAACTTCTTGTTGTTCACTAATAAAGTGAATTTCTTCTGTACGAGTTGGATTCGGTAAAATACAAGTTGCACGTTTTTCAACATCGCAATAAACTAAAATTGCATCTCTTGTGTCACCTTCGTTTGGATCAATCCAATATTCACCTAAATAAAAAAATATAATATATAATATAGATTCTTTTTAAAATTATATACGTGCATACATTTTGTAAGCATGCTTACCAGATGTTTTTTCTGGATAAGCGACGAACAAATCTCTACAAGTTTTAGCTGGCGAATTTTTCTGCCCATCTGGTTTAATTAATTTTTGGAACGTCGACTTTAATTGTTCATAAGCTTTCATTACAAGATTTCTACGTTCCTCTTCAGTAATTTCTTTACCGAATATTCTCATTGGTTCGTCGCCTATTAATGGGTCTGGTCCTTTTGTTTGACCTTGTGCTAAAGTAAAAAATTAAATGTATCAGAACTATTGTTATTTTCCATTAAAATAATTACAATAAATTTTAAGTAAAAAATAAATTTTGTACCTATGAATGCTGCCAATGAAGCAGGATCATAGCCTAATCCAAGTTCACCAGGTGGTCCAGGTGGTCCTGGTGGCCCAGGAGGACCTGGTAATCCATGTCGACCTTCTTCTCCAGGTGGTCCCCTTGGTCCTGGATTTCCAGAGAGACCCATCAAGCCAGGATTGCCATCCCTACCAGGGGTTCCTCTAACACCAGGTTCACCATCTTTTCCTGGTAAACCATACATTCCTGGTTCACCCTTCTCTCCAGGAATACCTGGGGATCCTGGTAAACCTTGTAATCCATTAAATCCACGATGTCCTTTGGCCCCTCTTACACCTTCCTCACCACGTTCACCTTTGGAACCTTGCAATCCTATCGGACCAGGTTTTCCTCGTGCACCCTAAGAAAATTATTTAGTAAAAACAATTTTTACAAATTTTATTAAAGATGTTTTAAGTATACCTGTTGTCCCTCTACACCTTGCGGTCCTATTTCTCCTTTTGGACCACGTTCTCCAACAGGACCAGATGATCCACTACTACCAGGAGGTCCCTTTATATTAAATAAATGTCACAAATTGATTTATGCGTTTACAAATTTGGATAAATAAATGACTGAAGTTTGAGTAAAACTTACAGGAATACCAGGAGGTCCAGATGGTCCTTCGGGTCCAATTGGACCTGGTGGTCCTTTGTCACCAGGACGACCACTTATTCCAGGTGGGCCTGGTTTACCAGTAGGTCCTTCAGGACCTTGCTCACCAACTGGGCCAGGAGGTCCAGTAGGGCCTATCAATCCTGGTGGTCCAGCTGGTCCATCTGATCCTGGCTTCCCCGGCAAGCCTGTTTCACCCTAATAAAATATTATAATTTAATTAAGTGTTTTATTAATTAAAATTAATAAAAGATATTATTGAAATAATTTATCTTACTGTAACGCCACGTATTCCTCGAGCACCCATTAATCCAGATGGACCAGGAAGTCCAGGCAAACCTCGTTCACCTGGTAAACCTTGCGATCCTTGTGGTCCCATTAAACCTGGTGAACCCTGTGCTCCGCTTTCACCTTTAATTCCATCCGCACCAGGAATTCCAGGGTTTCCTACAGGACCAGGATTTCCTGGTCTTCCCGTATCTCCTGCATTACCTTTCATACCAGACAATCCTGGTGGTCCAGGGGGACCAGAAATACCAGGCAGTCCCTAAAACAAAGTTCCAATTAATATTTAAATTTATATGACAAATAAAAGTATATTTACAGTTTGTCCGATCATGCCTGCTGGCCCAGGAGGACCAATAGAGCCTACTTCACCTCTGGGGCCAGGTTCTCCTCTAATTCCTTTTGCACCAGTCAATCCTGTTAAACCTGGTGGGCCTACCTCACCTGGACTACCTGTTAATAAATACAATAAACGATAAACGTTTTAATTAGTATATAATATTTGATGTAATAAAAAAAAAATGTTTCATTATTACCAGACAATCCTGGATTTCCTTGATCCCCTTTAGAACCTGGATAACCACGGTCTCCTTTCAATCCTGGCAGTCCAATAAGTCCTTGTTGTCCTGGAAATCCTTGCAATCCTTGTAAACCTTGTGGTCCTCTTTCTCCTTGCGCACCTGGAGCTCCACTTTCACCTGGAGGACCCGGCAAACCTGTATCACCTCTCTCAGCTGGTTCTCCGGGAGGCCCCGGAGGGCCAACTGGTCCTTGCGGACCTCGCTCTCCGATACGACCGGGCGGTCCTTCTGGCCCGACAGGACCAAACATTCCTCTTTCACCCTTCTGTCCAGACTCTCCTGGAAAGCCACGTATTCCAGGTAAACCCACCAATCCTGGTGGACCAGATTGTCCCATTTCTCCTTTGAGCCCGGGTAATCCAGGAAGTCCATCGACACCTTGAACGCCTGGTTCTCCTCGAGATCCTGTTAATCCCGGCGCTCCGATTAAGCCTCTTTCACCAGGAAAACCACGTTCGCCTCTGTTCCCAGCAGAACCGGCAGGGCCGGGTGGTCCTTGAACTCCCATTTCACCATCTTTACCTGGTAGACCTGGATTGCCAGATATTCCAGGAAGACCCTTCAATTAAATATTTATTATCATTATTATTTGTATTCAACTGATTATAATCATTAAAAATATGATATTAACCTGAAAACCTCTGGGCCCTGTAAAACCTGGTGGTCCTCTTTCCCCAGCACTACCTGGTGGTCCTGGTGGACCCTGTGATCCTGGAGAACCTTCTTTACCAGCGTCACCTCGAGGCCCAGGTGGACCAGGATTACCAGGCTCACCATCTTTACCAACTTCACCTGGGATACCTTTCTCTCCAGGAGGTCCTAATGATCCAGGTAAACCTTGTGGTCCTGGTGGTCCTTGGTCACCAGGTCTTCCATCTGCACCTTGAATTCCACGTTCTCCTGCATTACCTGGTTTGCCAGGTGATCCTGGACGGCCTGTTATACCACGTGCACCCTGTTAAATTTATATATATATATATATATATATATATAAAATATAAATAATAATAATAATAATATATTATTATATATAAAATATATAAATATATATTTTATATATATATATATGTATATATAAATTATATATATAAAATTATCTCTTTGTGTTTTATATACGACCCTGATTTTATATCGTGTATGTATTTATATACGTACTTGTATTCCGGATGGTCCTGGACGACCTGGATCTCCCATTGATCCTTTCGAACCCATTGGACCTATGGATCCACGATCACCAGGTGAACCTAAATATATTAATATTATAAATATTACATCAGATATGTGTGTGTGTTACGTTTTTATAACTTGATTAATGAACCTTTAGGGCCCATAGGACCATCAGAACCAGGTAATCCACGCGGTCCTTGTGTACCACGTTCACCAGGTGAGCCAGATGGCCCAATTGGACCATGCATTCCTCTCTTTCCTCTTTTTCCTTCGGTACCTGGCAATCCTGGGAAGCCTCGTGGACCTGGTGCTCCTTGATCACCTTTCATTCCTCCATCACCTTTAAATCCCCTTTCACCAGGCAACCCCTAATCATTTTTTTAGAATAGAAATAATATTTACAATGTAATCATCAATTAAATATGTTTTTAATAAATAAAAAGAATTAACTTACAGGTGTTCCTTTAGCTCCAGGTGAACCAGGATTACCTGGTATGCCAGGTTCTCCACGAGATCCAGGAAAACCGGGTAACCCAACTAAGCCTTGTATACCTGAGCTCCCTTTTTCACCAGGTACTCCATCTTTACCCTGTAAACCTTGTGGTCCAGGTTCTCCAGGTTGCCCTGGCCGTCCTGCTTCGCCTGTATAAAAATAATAAAATATACATTTCCTACTAAAATAAAATGAAAAATTATAAACATACCACGTGGACCTTGTAAGCCTTGACTTCCTTTTGGGCCTTGGGCTCCTTGATCTCCTTTAATTCCAGGATTTCCTGGGAATCCAGGTGGACCGGGTTTACCTAACACACCCTGTAACATTGCACAAATTATAAAACGCCTATACAATAAGTAAATTACATTTAATAGTTTATGTTATTCCTGAGTAACAACTTACAGGTTGACCCGGGGGTCCATGAATTCCATCGATTCCTCTAATTCCGGGTGGTCCGGGTAATCCTTCCCTACCCCTTTCTCCTCGTGGACCAACAGGACCCTGCAAATATGTGTACATACATTTTATAATAAGATATTGTTGTCATTTTATTAAGGAGATACTTGCCACTGGACCTATTGGTCCCATCGGACCAGGTGCTCCAGAGGATCCTTTCTCTCCAGGTATACCTTGTTCACCTTTAGCACCATCTAATCCTGGAAAGCCACGGTGTCCTTTAACACCCGGTAAACCAGGCATTCCTGCAAGTCCTCTTGGTCCTACTGGTCCTTGTGATCCTGGTGGCCCCACTTCTCCATTCTCACCACCTTCACCATCTCTTCCTGTTAATCCTGGTAAACCTCGTGGACCAGGAGTTCCCGGTGCACCTGGTAATCCTGGTTCTCCTGGCTCTCCACGAAGACCTTGGAAACCTTGCGGACCAGGCAAACCTGCTGGTCCTAGAATTTAAAAATGTACACTTATTAAAATACTAATTAAAAATATATTAACAAAAAATAAAGTATACGTAATCAGGAATATAATTTGTGTACCTGGAGGCCCTCGAGGACCAACAGGACCAGGTCCAGGTAGAGGATATGGTCTGAGATCCGATGGACCTTTGTCATCGCTTGCTTGAGATAAAGCAAGTTGTTGATAATACAACGATACCTGTAAAAAATATTTAAGTTTAAGAACATATGATCTCCTTTATTATATTAATTTTAATTAAATAAGATTATGGATTACATCAGGTAAAGGTCCAGGTGGTCCAGGTGGTCCTGGTATTCCAGGAGTTCCTGGTTGTCCCGGATATCCTAAATCACCCGGTCTTCCACTATCCCCTGGACGCCCAGGTTGCCCCTGTTGTTAAAAATAGTCTTGAAAAATATTAAATACTTCACTCATATATAATATTTTTAATAATATCCATTAAATTACTCACACGTGGTCCAGGTACTGCCACAGAACTTATGTAATTACTTTCTCCAGGAACAATTTCTGTTACTAACTATAAATAATATCAAATGAAATATATTTACAATCATTTATTCATTTTTTCATTGATAATTAATAAATAAATTCTTCTTTCTCTTACAGGATTATTATTGTTGTAGGTTTCCACCGTAGAATGTATGTCTTCTAATGATTCTATAAAATAAAAGAAAAATGAATATTAAATAATAATAAAAAACATGTAATTTTTGTAATACATACCTTGTTCAAAAAATCGTGTCGTTGGTGGTGATGATAAATCTGTAATTGATTCTGGCTTAAATGTTGATATTGTTGAGTCGATATTTATTCTTCCACGTCCTGCAATTTGTACAATAAAAAAAAACATTACCTAAATTGTATTTAATTAATAGAAATATTGGTTTGAAATAATTCTTACCTAAATTATTGTTTGTTGAAGGAATGGACGACGATGGTATCGTTGTCTCTGAATAAAATGAAAAATAAAAAATGTATACTCAGTATTAATTTCAAAAGAATTACAATTATTATGGTATATAAAATATCTAAACGGAAATTGTAATGCATTAAATTACGTATGAATTAATAGAGAGGGAATTAAAAGAAAGTATTAATTGCGTTTTATCAATTACAACGATTGATTAATTGTTTTATACGTCGCGTTAACAAGTGCGATATCCTATTTAAATTAAAGACTTCCGGTAGAGCTGACAATGAGACTTCAACTTCCCTTCTGAAGTATTTACTTTTAAATATTAATTAAATACAATATGCAATTATATCTATGCAAATGCATACAAATAATTTAACAAATAACTAAATTACCAATGAGTTGCAAAGACCATTTTTGTGTACTCCAATAAAATCTTAACTTGATCATATTATTTTAAATAAAATAAAACACAATGAATCCTAATATAATTAATTTTGTAAACTCTAAAATTCCAATTCCATTCTGTCAAAAGACTCACCATTCTTCTCTTCATAGTCTTCATAATTATCGTAATAATCGTACTCGCTGTATTCACCGTTAACAGTCTGTTGAGATTGGACTTGTCTAGGCCGATGTTTCCTTTGTTTCGTTTTTGCCGAGTAAACTTGGGGTAATAATAAAAGTTGGAATATTAACAGGCCAAAAGTGGCCCTGTTAAGGTACCCTCGTTTCATCGAGGTGTCCTCTTTCAATCCTTTTTTCTTCCTAAAAAAAGAAGTTGATGAAAACAGAACTTGTTCAAAATCCTTGAGAAGAGACTCTCGGTTGTTCCCGGTTCTGTTACGGTGCTGATGACAAACTAAACTAGTAACAACTGTGTTGTCTCTCGCATATCTATTTAGCAGATGCTCTGGTAACTACTCAAGGGAGGTCATCATCCTCTAGTTTACAAGATGTGCACACTGTGTAACTCATACCGTTCTTTTCTTCTTCTTCTTCTTCTTCCGTATCCCCCGATCTCTCGTTTCTTGATTTGAACTCTCTTTAATTTGTATATACAAAGTATATACTTCTCTTCCTCCTCTTACAATCTTATACACAGTATACACGAACCATAACGTTTAATTACAGTTAGTACAGCTTTCAATTTGATTACCTTAAATAAATTTGAGATTTGATTTATTTAATAGAACAAGTTACAAACCAATGTTTATCCAATTTAATTTATCCACCCTTTCCATCTCTAATTAAAATTCAATTTTTTTGACATCGTTAGAAAAAGGTTTTTGTTACCTTTAAAATGGTGGTGTGTCCCAAAGAAAGAGATAGAATTTTTAATTTTAAATTAAGAGGTAGCTACAAGGGTTGAAAAATTGTACAAATATTGGTTTCCAATGTCTCTCACAATATTTAAATTAACAATTTATTTTCAATGAAGAATTTTACTCGAATGTTCGAGGGGAAATGTACTTTATATTTGTTAACTAGATGACTTCATGCGTCCTTGGTATTTAAATGCAGGTTCCAATCCAGATCTTAAATTCTAAGTAAGTCAGATACGACCTAGTTTTGTAGATCTAGCGAGTTCTTTCTTATTTTGATTAGTCAGTGAGAGAGTATACTCTGCTATACAATACTCTTCGATATAAAAGGGTGAGTGTGCTATTTCCACTTAATAACTTTATTAAATAACAATCATCATTTTGGCCGCATTCCATCCTAGAAGTGCATGTGTATCTTACTTTATATACAACTAGGCGATAACCGTAATTAACTGCATTGGCTTCTGTTATGTGTTACCATTGATCTTTTTTTTCTTTTTTTATAAACGCATAAATAAATCAGAGTTGTCATCTCGTATTTTCTAATAAACGCAACAGCGTATTAAAGACAATCATAGTCTTTTATATTTTCTTCTCTATTACTTTTCTATGAATTACTATCATCAACATGTTCATATTAACATATTCTTTTTTTTTTAATAGAATTATTCAATCAATAAGTCAAATTTTTTATTTTTATCTTATTAAACTTTACCTTACTTTTTTGGTTTCTTTTTCATTTTTGGATAACACAAGAAAATACTTAGTTATAATACTTTATCGTTTATGCTACTATTGGTGTCATCTTACAAGTGTAATGCATTAGAAATTGCTTACAAGATGACTGCATCAGATGTTCCCTGATGGGATGCACAGATCTAAAAATGATCATAGGTCTTATCTATTTAATTACTATAGTTCTTATCATCACACAATTCTCTTGCTATAGTAATTAGATTTAAAATGTTTATAATACAGTATTCTCATCTAATCTACTAATATTACTAAAAATAGATACATTTATTTTTATTTTTATTCTTTTTGTTAATATAATTAATTTATTCATCGAGAAAATGTTAATTTACACATACACATCATATGAAGTTTCATAACGAAATTAAATATGAGATCTCTGTCTTTCTTTTTTAAAAGTTTCATTAATTTAATTAACACATTACAATTATATCAATTTCAATCCAATAATGTAGTTTATTATTTATACTTCAACTCAACATTGAATCAAATAGAAAGAAAAATAAACGTTTAATTATTTAATGAAAGAAATAGAAGTATTTATTAGTATTAGAATAGAGTATTTATAAAAAAAAATGTATAACTTTTTTATCGTAAAGATATAATAGAATAAAATTGTAACATTTTTACCTTGAAATTTATTTTTTATTTCTTCCTGTTTATGCACAGTCCAACATCTTAATTTTATTTTTCCAAGTTACGTAAATTATTGCCTTGCACATAACATATCGGCAGCATGATAAAGTAGTAAAAAAATATAATTGTTAGAAGATATTTGAGTATATTTAATTGTAAGAAATATTTTTCTTTCTATTATCCTCAAATATTTATATATATTATAAAGCAGTTATTCAATCAAAATGAGATTAAATCTTCATTATGAATTAATTTGTCTTGCTTCATAGAAAATGTTATTTGTTTCAAAATATCTATGTGATGCTCCTAATCTATAAATTTTAATCGTATTCACATTATCTGCATATACGTATATAATAATTTGTTTTAATCGAATATGTCTCCTTATCTTATATAAAATATTTTTATTTTAAATAAAATCGTAAATATATTAAGTCAAATCTTAATAATAATAATAATTAAAAAAATTTTAAGATTAATTAATGTGTGTTGGAAGTGTTGTTAGATCGAGTGTTAAAACTTTACTTTCCAAACATTCACCAACCTGAAATAAAAAATATTCAACTAAAATATGTGATAGATAAATATAAGTAAATAAATAAATATTTTCCATTATTTGATTCGTGTAAAATTGTAATAATAAAAACCTTACATCTGGGCAAATACCAATAAGTGCATCTGCATGCGAATAAAATTCTTCTTTCAATGATATAACAATAGTTTGAAGAGAGCTCGTTTTGTCTCTAATGTAACTCGCTACTTTTCCAATATTAGTGTTGTCCAATGCTGCATCAATTTCATCCAAAACGAAAAATGGTGCTGGTTGAAAACTAATAAAAACAAGAAAAAGATTTTCAAAAATTCTCACACGCATTCTCTTACACGTATAATAAAATTTGTTAACTAGGTCTACCTATGAATCGCAAATAACAAAGCCAACGCTGCCACAGTTTTTTCTCCTCCTGAAAGATTGGACATCGGTTGAAATCTTTTGCCAGGTGCCACGCAATTGTAATTAATTCCATCGAGATATGGTTCTTCTGGATTTTCTGGTCCAAGGAACGCTTGAGCAGATTGATTTTTTGCCAAACTCTGTAATAATTAATTTGAAATAATAATTCAAATGATTTCATCAATTGAACAATTTGATTATTAATTATAAATGTTAATCAAACCTTATAAATAGGATCAATTTCGTTAGCAACGTGTTCAAAACATGCCATGAATCTATCGTGTCGTTCTTTTTTCACTTTCTCGAACTGTGTTTTTGCTTTTTTTGCTTTCTTACGCGACTGTTCAAATTCTTCGTTAGTTTCTTGTAACTTTTCTTTAGCAAGATACAACTTTTGTATAGCCTGAAATATTCATGTTATTTTTTTAATTATATCAATACTTCTGTTATATTAGGTTGTCCCATAAGTCCCATCCTTTTTTTTTATGCGAATTCAATAGACGATATTTGTTGTTTAAGGTTGATTTACTGTGTTATATATGAACCATTCTGCTCTATTACCCTTTTACATTATTAGAAAGAAATTATGAGACAAACTAATTATGTTATATCTTTCATTATATTTTACCTTCATATTTGGTGCTTGTATTCTTTGAATAGTACTTTGTAGTTCGTTGATTGTCTTTGTTAATTTATCTGTAGTTTTCTTTGTATCTTCTTCTTCAATGTCTTTCAAAGTTTCTGGTAAAAGTGCATAATCGATAGTGATTCGTCTTTCACGTTCATATTGTTGTTGTGTATTCATAGATGAGTCAGTGATCGTATCATTAGTATTAGTTGTACTAGTTTCTCCAGCAATATCTTCCATATTACCATGAAGCATTGGAATTGCAATATCTTCCATCTTAATCAAATCAATAAGTATATTTAAAAATGATCAGAAATCAATAAAATTCTTAAAATTATGATTACCTTGCACTGCATTAAGATAGCATGACGTTCTGCCTTCTTTTGTTCTATTTTTGATTCGATAGAATTTAATTGTTTTTGCGCCGACTGAATGTCCTTTGCAATAGTTCCAACTTCGCGTCTAGCTTTACCAATTTCATCGTCTTTCTGATCAACTTCCATTTTCTTAGCACTACGCGATGATTTAAATTCTTCCATTTGCGTTTCATCGTTATCTATTTCAGACTTTTGATGGGACTCCGTTTGTCTGGCTGATTCTAATTTATCTTCGGCATCCTGAACGGCACGTTCCCATCTCAAAACATTACCTATATTAATTCAACATATTAATTATTGTATAAATGAGATTAAAAATATTATTATTGTAAAAAAAAATGCTTACTTTCTGTATCGCGTTGTTTCTCGAAATCTAATTGATTGTATATACGATTACATTGATTCTCAAATTCCATACGTTTCTTTGCTCTTTCCTGCTGCGATCTGTTATAAATAAAATATGATAATTATTTTATTATATACGTTATAAATATATGTTAAAAATATTATTTATTTAATTTAATATATTTATATAAATACCTTAATTCTCTTTCTTCGTATTGACGTATGTTAGAAACACCAATTTGTTCACAGAAACTTGCAAATACGTCGTCCTCAACGTTATTCATTTTTTCTTTAATATTTTGGATTTCTTGATCCCTCTCAGCCATAGTCTTTTCAATGGCAGCTATTGTAGGCTGCATTTAACAAAATTTTTCCGTAGTAACATATTTATTCAAATATGAAAACAATAAAATGATCAATTTTAATCTATACTCACACCAAACATATTTAAATCGCTTTGTAAACTTTCCAATTCGGATTCGTGTTCAGCAATTTGTTTTTTCTATAAAACAAAGTCTTATTTATAATTTTTTGGTACAGATATTTAATTATATTAAATAAATTCAATGCTTACAGTTGCTGTCAAGTCGCTTTTGTTGTATTTCAAACGAGTTTCAAGTCCACGTATTTGGGATTCGACTGTATTTAATTCAGATTCCTTACGAGACTTCTTTAATGACTCCCTTAGTTCCTCCGTCAATTTTTCCTGTAATCAAATTAATGCTTATGATCTAATTATATTAAATATAAATACAACAAATAATAATACCTTCTGCGCCTTTAATTGTGACATTTGTTTCTCATCCCATCTCTTTGCTTTCTTAGCTAAATCCAAACTACCACCAGAAATGATGCCAGCTTTTTGATAAAATGTTCCATCCAATGCTACACACTGAAAATAAATGAAAATATATATTTTTATTATTACATAAAAAACTATAAAAATATATATAAATAAAAATATTTCAACACTTACATCGTATCTGGCTTTTTTATCCATTTCATAAGCGACTTTATTAGCATCTTCAGGAGTCTCGCAAACGAGAGCATTATTCGTTGCAAATAATACAGCTCTGTCGATATCCTTAGGTGAAAAATGTAATACGTCATACAACAATTTCACATTTTTTGGTTCCTGAACATTACTGAAAGTATTTAAATATTTAATATTAAATTATTGTACATAATCATCTTCAATACATACTATATTGAAAATTAATCTAATAACAAATTTATTACCGAAGTCTTTCTTTCAAAGGTTTAGCTTGAATGTAATCGAGGGGTAAAAACGTTTCTGGTTCTAAATATTGTTCTTTGAGATACTGAATACATTGCCTAGCAGTTTTTTCAGTATCTACAACAATAGCTTCCATGTATTTACCAAGTACCTTCGTAATAGCAACGTTGTAACGCTTGTGAATTGGCTCACACATATTATACATGCGATCATACTACAAAGATTAGAAAAATAATGCTTCAATTGAATATATTAATAATAGGAATAAAAGAAAATGAAAAATGTCTTTTCGTACCACTCCAGGGAACAAACGTTTAAAGTTTTCTACAATTTCTGTCTTCTTCTTAGTTCTCGATACTTCATGTTTGTCGACCTTAGCGTCTCCTAATTGTTCGGATATACTCTCTAATTCCCTTTGCAAATTTTGTATTTTATCCTTAGATGTACCAACATCCGATTGCAGATCTGCTCTAAGTTTTTTTTGATCCTCCAACGCAGCTTCGGACGTTCTAATATGTTCTTCTAGTTTCTCTACTCTTTTCAAAGCTTCGTCGCGCATATGACCTTTTTGCTTGTGCTTATTCTCTATTTCAGTTTTCTTTCTACCTTCATTGTCAAGTCTATCTTGATCGGATTTCTGTTCTCTGTTAATGGAATCGAGAAGCTGCAGATATCTTGCCGACTGTTTGCCTGCTTCTTCTTTCAAACGATTGTATTCACGAACCTAAAATTATAAAATTAAGAGTGTAGTTTTACCACATTTACACGCCATGTTTAACATGTTAATAAAATTTGTATTTGGTCATTTTATTATGAATTTATTGAAATACCTGCTCATCTTCAAGCTGAACATCTCTTCCCTGCAACTGCGACTGTCCAGCTATACTCGCTTCGTAAGCAGCTTTAGCTTCTTCAACTTGTCGTAATTCTTCCTGAAGTTCATTAATGTCCTTTTTATGGGCTTCATCTGCGATACGCGCCTGAGCCAAAGATTTCTTTGCCGATTCCACTTTCTTCTGCATATGTGCTACGCGTTCCTTTGCTTTTATAAACGTAGGTCTTTTCTTAGTGATTTCTACTTCCATTTCTCTAATATCTTGCTCTATTTTGGCAAGTTCACGACCTAATTTGCCAGCTTCCTTTTTCCTTTCTTTTAAAAGTTCTTCCGCTTTCTCTTTCTTCTTTTCTATCTTTTCTATCTCGTGTTGTTTCTTCTTCTGTGCTACTTCCAAATTTTCAATACTTTTTTCATTATGAAAAAGACGAAATAACTGTAACTCCACTTGTTTTTCTATCTAAAATTATACGTTCAATAAGAATCATCTCATAAATGATCAATAATATTTAACAAATAAAATTGTCAAAATAACGTACGTATTCTTCTTTAAGACGTTGATATTTCTCTGCTTCTTCTTTCTCTAATTTAGCTTCTTTTCTTTCCGCCGCAATGCCTTTCTTCTTCTGATATGAAAATTGAGTTTCTTCTTCAGCTTTCAACATTTCTAATCGCAATCTAAATTGTATAAACTTTTCTAATTATATAGTACGTGCAGAAACAAATTTTAAATATAGTAAATAATGATTGAAATAAACATGCCTTTCATATTCTGCTTTTAAAGCTCCAGAATTGCTAATTTCTTCAAACAGTGCAGTTCTTTCCTTTGGATTTTTCATAGCAATTGATTCGACTGCACCTTGAAATACTAAAAAATTTTTAGCTTTTACATTAATCCCTAATTGTTCCAATTCATTGAGATAAACTTGACTTGTAACAACCTATTAGAAAAAGAAAATAATTAATATAAACATTGTTTTATTATATTCTGAATTATATTTATAGATATATCTTACATTGTTATTAATTCTATGTTCCGATGAAGATCCTTGGACAGAGCGCATGAAACTCTTTTCATTGCCATCCTCTAATTCGAACACTGCTGTTACCGATGCACTAATGCATAATGATAAAAATAATTATAATATTGAAAATATATATAGAAGAATAAATGTTATTATGAATTATTGAAAAAAATAATATATACCTTCTTGCCACTGGCATGCCAATCGAAGCACCATGAATTAGTTCGTTGAACCTTTTGACACGTAAACTACTAGTCTTTTCCCCCATAACAAAACTAATGGCATCCATGAAATTAGATTTACCTGTGTCGATAGAAAATATAATAAATCATCATAGAGATTGTTTATTACTGTACATTAGAAAAATGTTAATATACAAAATTATAACCTACCAGATCCATTTGGTCCAACAACCGCAGTAAACGATTTTAATGGGCCGATAATAAGTTTTCCTTTATATGATTTAAAGTTTTCTACTTCGATATGTTTCAAAAAAGCAGGCATTTTAAAAACTATTACTATAAATTACATGTATTATCAAAAGAATTCAATTGGCGCCAGAAAATCTCTGCCAGAAGCAAACATTGTACAACTAATCTCAATAAGTGCTACCAACCTTACGTGAATCGTTGATATGTATCATTAATGTTATAACAATTTTTTTTATATACAAATATAAATATTACACATATACAACACACATTCATGTATAAAAATTAAATAAAAATTATATACATGTTTTTTTATGTACATAATAATAATTAAATTCATTTTGGTATAATGCTGTTTATTTCTACCATACATTATAACATGCAACACAATGTTACAATTAAATTATATTAATCATATATATTATTTGTTTATATATATATTCATTGACTGACCAGTTCTTAAGACTTTAGTTAATCTTTTTTTCACATTATTCATTATGTGTTAACTTTGTTTTATATTAAATATATTAACAAAATGTACAGAAAATTGTGTACATAATAAAAGAAAATACAAATGATCATTTGTGTTCATACTAAATTGATAATAAGAAAAATAGTAACTGAAAGAAGCTATAATAAAAATAATTATGATAGAATATAAGATACTTTTCTCATATTATTTTATAGTTTAATGTGTTCAGCTAACGAGCAGGAAAGTCCAGTGTTATCCGGTTCGACGTTGAGTTCTTTTACAACTCCATCTTCGACAATCATGGAATAACGTTTGCTTCGTTTACCACCTAAAACTGGTAAATCTACTGACAATTCCAAAGCATCTGCAAATGCACCATTGGGATCTGCTAGCATTCGTATCTTTTAAAATGAAAAACAAAATACATATAAATGTGAATGCATATATATATATATATATATATAAAACATATGTAAAAAGATTTAACAAATATAAACATTTGTTATAACTATTTATTACCTTTCCTAACGTGCCCTGTTCTTTACCCCAGGCAGCCATGACGAAAGCATCGTTAACACTTACACAATAAATATCATTGATTCCCTTACTTTTTAATTCATCAGCTTTTTGAATGAAACCAGGCAAATGCGTCTAAATAAATAAATAAAGATAATTCAAATGTATACAATGTGAAAAATATGTTTGCGAATAAAAATCAAATATTTACCTTTGAACAACCAGGAGTGAAAGCACCAGGTACAGCGAAGATAATAATTTTCTTCCCTGCGCTAAGTTTAGCTAGATTAACTTTATTAGTTGGATTATCTTCGAAAAGGTCAACCGAGGGTAATTTGCTACCAACCTGTATATTTTCAATGATAATTAATACAACATCATGATGACGTAGCTTGCATTCGAAGAAACAAATTAATTCTTAAAAAGTGCTCGATGACTTGCCTATAATTAATTATTCAAAAATGAACCAATATGGATTCCATATTAAAAAAGAAACAAAATTTCAAGTTAATTCAAAGTAATTCCCATTAATTAACATTAATTTAATAATATAATATAATAAAATAATAATAATAATAATCCAAAAACTGATAGATATAATTTTATTAGTATAGTGTTCAATTCTAAAATTACTGAACAAAATGAAATCAAATTCAATGAAATCCTTTTATGTTGAAAAATATAAATTATATTTTTATTTTATTAAATTTTTAAATTATTAAATAAAATTGAATGAACTTACAGCGATAACCATGTTTCTGGATGATAAATGAAAGCTTCGATTAAAAGAACCTAAAGATGATATTCCTCGTACAGTAACAGCACGATTAACGAATAGATTCATCTGTTTAAATCGATGAACACCGTTATCAAAATATCACCCAGTAAATCAAGATTTTAATTTATCACGTAAAAAATATTGATATCTTACGAAAACACTTGACTTTTCGGGAATAAATCCGGCGTAATGGTTAATTTCTATTGCGCAACCTCCTATTATATAATTACAACATATCTCTAAAATTCATGAAAAGAATAAACAAATATTTTTATTTTGATTACTATTTTTCCCTTATTTTATTCACGTAGTAATTGCCAACACACACACACACATATATTTATCAATGATGTTTTTTTATGGTCAATTTCGTATTATTATTCATTACCAACATAAAATTGATGTGACTATTTTTCAGATAGCTGAGTTCATTATTACATCAATACGTTTATATATATTATTTTAAAAGTACAAATTTCTCTCCATCTCTTTCTTCTCTCTCATTAATTTATTCTCTGTGTATAAATTAATCTATATATTATTAAAAAAAAAAGAAATAAAATTTAATATTAATTTTTGTTGGTTTAATTTGTATATTTGATTGGGCATCGCCGTTGGCCATATTGTTTTCCATTTCTTCTATAATTAAAAATAAAAAAGTAATGAATTTAATATTAAAAATACAGTTTCATGTAAGAAGACTTATTTAAAAGTAATTATTTATGATTAATTACATAGCGCGTTAAGTTATTATAATGAATTTAGCTTGATTTGAAAGACGTTTTCTTGTTTTAATTTTATATAGTTGGCAAAATTGCAGTATTTGTAGTAGATGCATTCAGACTTGTTTATTTTATAACGTGCATGAATCTGTGTTTTCATTAAAAATAGTGAACAAAATTAGTATAAAAGAGTGAGTGAAGTGTATATTGTTAGTAGTGCTTCTATTTTATTATAAAAATGGCAGAAATGAATGAAACTAAATATTGTAGTGACCATGAAGTATCTACTTCTTTATACAATAATACTGAAAAGTATAGTTAAAGTTTCTTTTTTTTTTTTATCTAATTATTATTATTACTATTTCGTTTCGTTAAATCCGTTTACCTAGTTTTATTATATTTATATGGATTTTTTCTGACCAAGTAATAATGGGTATTCCTATTTATATTAATAGATGCAGAATTTTTTCACTAGCATATAGGTTTTAATTATTGTTGCTTTTTGTAGTTTTTTTTTGTATTTGTGATTTTATTCCTATTTGTTTATTCTATTGTTTCCATGTATCTTTTAATTTTATTACTAGTGAGTAATTTGTAATTTGTTTGCAGCCTTTATTCTTTGCATATATGATTAGTTCATTGTACTTTATTATTATGCTGTATGTAGTTTTATATCCAAATATAAACGTTCCTTTTCTTATGTATAAAGTTTGTGCTATTGTTGTTATTGTTACTATTATTATTATATTTACATTTATTAATAGTTTGGCTAATAACATGTACAATTGGATTTAAATGAATATATTTTTTTTAGATCCAATGAAGAAAAGAATAGGAATGGATCTTATTGCCTCATGTCAGATAGAACTTCAAGTTCCATAAAATATTCAGAATGGTCTCTTGATATAGCTCTTGAAAAAGTATAAATTGCTTTTTAAAAGACATTGTTTTAAAGATTGATAATATTTATGATTTATTATTATTTATGCTTATTGCAGATAATTAAGGAAAAAAGGAAAGACGAAAAATCATCTAAAGTTAAAAGTAAATTAAAATTAAACACTTATATAAAACCATCATATTTAACGGAAAAGCATATAAGATTCTGGGTAAATACAGGTTATTTACCATTTCAAACAGTTTTGAATAACACCGAAGTTGTTGATACAGGTTCATTAAATGTGAAACAATCTTATCATAAAAGCTACGATACAATTACTGATACCTTGTATATACAACGATATGTTGATACGGACAAATCGGATAGTATAAGGCTATGCGACAATAATAGTTTTAACTGTAGTTCGGTGGACACTACTGCATATATTTTATCTAATATTAAGGATAAAAAGAAAAGTGAAACTATGGCCACCATTGTAAGTAGCAAATCTTCCAGCAAAATTTTATCCAAAAATACTTTGCATGAGAATACATCGTTAGAAAAAGATGAGACACAAAATATGCATATTAATTCAAATTTATCTATGTCAAATGTATGCGACTCTGACACAAAGCATACTAAAAATAAAACTGAGGAAAATAATGTTAACAATGAAAATGATTCCACATTAAAAGAAGCAATAAATATAGAAAATTCCTCCAATTTAAGACGTTCTCGACAAAAGAAATTATACACCGGCAGAGAGTCTCCGATAGACATTGTAGTGGCACAATTTAAGAATAACAATATCTTTGATGCAAAGATGAATTTACATCCTGCTTTTAGAAACAGTCCACCACCGGAAGAATCGTCGAAAAAATTATTACATAAAAAAAGAAGAAGTAAATTCGATATTAGAAAATCTCTAGACATTATCACAAATAATAATCTGGAAAAAGAGACTTGTATCCCAAAAAATGAAACGGATTTTATAGATTTAGAAGATAATCTAACGATCTTTCAAAATTCGATGCCAAGTGAAAGATTGCGAGTATCGTGTAATGCTTTGATAGAACAAATAAAACGTTTTCCAACTTCGGACTACATTAATAACGTTGATAATGAAAAACGACATCTTAAAAAAAACAAACCTAAAACGAAGAAAGCATCTAGCAAAACAACATTTATTATTGACAATATCAGTAAAGATTTTCAGATATTTCAGAATAAGCTTAATCCTTGTGTTATTTTGAAACGTTTGCCGGAGGAGATTGTCCAATATAACACAAAGAAGAAAATGTTGCAAGCCCCAAAAGAAAAATTAATGGAAAACAACAAGATTAATGATAAGGATATGTGTAACATCAGCAATCTTGAAACATGTCTTAATAGTTCCATCGATACAATATTTGATTCTGAAATTGCTACTAGGGATGATTCGATTGATAGCGAAGCTAGTACTATCCTTCTTTTTAATTGTAAGGATGTATCGACATCTTATGATTTTTTTGGAAGTGATTGTTCAACTGTTGTTTTAAATTTTGTTAATTCACCAAATCTTTATAACATAAATAATAAATTGGATAAAGATTTAGAAGAAAATCAATTAAATAAAGTTACAGAAGAAAATCAATTGGATAAAGATTTAGAAGAAAATCAATTAAATAAAGTTACAGAAGAAAATCAATTGGATAAAGATTTAGAAGAAAATCAATTAAATAAAGTTACAGAAGAAAATCAATTGGATAAAGATTTAGAAGAAAATCAATTAAATAAAGTTACAGAAGAAAATCAATTGGATAAAGATTTAGAAGAAAATCAATTAAATAAAGTTACAGATAAAAATTCAGATAATTGTTCAGGTACAGATTCAGATACAGGTTTAGATAAAGAATTGGATAAAGAATTGGAAAAAGAATTGAATAAAGATATAGATGAAGAAAAATTGAAATACTTGCAACCTATAGAAGCTATCAAACAGATGAAAATACAGAGAAGAGTGAACAATTCACATGATATAGATAAATCGGAACAACCCCTGATCAAACGGATGAAAAAACATAGAAGAGTTAACAATTCACATGATATAAATAAATCGGAACAACCCCTCATCGAACGGATGAAAATACATAGAAGAGTGAACAATTTAAATGATATAGAAACATCGAAAAAATTTGTTAGATCTACCATTAAAAGAAAAAAACATATATCGAGAAAATTAAATGATTACATTTCTCATATCGATAAAAAAGAATGTACGAAAATATCGTTAAACAATAATACAGCTTTTATCAAAACATTAAAACCAATTGTGGTGTTAACAAAATTAAAAGATCTAACAAATTTTAAAAAGAATTCTGCATTTTCCAGCATGGAAAAATTGAATAAATTGCTAAGTTCGGATAATAAATTGTCAATGAGACCGATTGTAAAGTTGAAACGATTGTTACCGAAGTATAATGTAAAAAGTTTGCATAAAAGTAATAATAAAAGATATAAAGATTCTAGTGAGAATGATAAAGTTCAAGTAAAAAAAGAAAAATGTACAGATAATTTAGGGGAAAATAATTGTCTACCTTTGGATAGTTCAAACTCGAAGAGAAAGGAGTCCCTTAGACAAGGAGTACAAAAAAAAAGACCTACAAGCAATATAAAACGATTGCCAACGTTTTACACTAGTAACAATCATTCTGTTTGTCTTTACGATTCAGATTCAAATTTAGAATCAAACTCAGATTTAGAATTGGATATGAATCAAACATTTATGCAATGCATTTTCAATTTTTACGGGAATAGAAAGCAGTGCGAAAGAAAAAATACGAAATTACTTAACGATAATGATGATATGGCGAAATCAGTTAATAAACTCATATCTGAATGCACCAATATGAATACTTGCACAAAAACTAGATCCCATTCTAAAAAGAGTCTCTCTATTATACATAATATAAATAAATTGTTAAATAATGCTAGAATGGATAAAATTGAAGTTAACATGACATGTTCTACTAGTAATAAACAATGTGATACTACGTTAAAAACAATATCGGGAAAAACTGAAAGTTCCAATGAGAAAAATATGAAAAGATTAATCGTTAATAAAAAGAATAATTCTCAGAAGAGTATTTTTGCTACTAAAGTTTATGAAACGGATTCAGATTCGAGTAGGAGCGAATAAAAATAATTTCTTATATTAGAAAATATGTTTAATAATATTGTTATAATTATATTATTAAAGATTCATTTTCTAATAACAAAAATAAAGAAAGATAAAAACAAACGAACACAAACAAATGTTCTTTTAAGTTTACATTAAAAATATAAAGATAATATTGGGTTGACAACTAAGTGATTGCGGATTTTTTCGGTAAGTTATTATTAAAATAATTGCACTCGCTTTGTTGCCAACTCAATAAATAGCCTGACGTCAAGGCTTTATGTAATTTGAAATACATTGTTCCTACAAAATATAATCAAAATAAGTAATCTTGGAATACAAATATGAAAGAAATAATTTACTTGCTTTTATGTATATAAAGAAAAAAATTGAACATTTGTACTTATCGCATTGCTACACCTAGCACGTGTTGACCGGTGAGTAATAAATGTACAGTTTGAGAAACAGGACCGTCTAGTATGATCGACGTTGATGTAACACGTTTGAAACCAGCGTCATTAATTTCTCTTATAATATCAAAATCCAAATGACAATTTCCGAATAACGATGGCCACAACCCTGATCGCGTTAATATTATTTGTATCCAGCGTAAAAAATAATCTTTTGTTTCTGGAACGTGTTCCATAAAGATATATCTTCCACCCTAATAAAAAATATATAAAATCAATTAATTACATTTTGATGAATAGAAAGCTCAATTTTTGTTTTTTTTTTTTTGTTTTTTGATTCTTTTTTCATTTTTTTCTATGATGATATGATGAATGTATGTTTGTTTTATAGATTACGAGATATAATCGGGTGCTATCGATCATTCCCATTAACGTTACTCTTATTTGGTTGATTGTGACAAATTATTTCCATATTTCTTAAGTTGGAACATAAATGGCTTGCGTTCTTACCGGCCCGAGGATCCGTTTAATTTCATCTAAAGCATTTAGTGGTAATTTAATCGAACAAAGTGATCTAATCGATACTACAACGTCTACGTGATTATCAGGAATGAGTTTTAAATTACTGCCATCCCCGATAATGAGACGTTCGACGAATATATGTCCGAATTGCCAGGAATGATTGTCATCATTAAGGTACTCGGCCAACTTTGTGTTCCAATCAACACCGATAAAATGAGTATTGTCTGGATAAAATCGAATATTATCACCTGAAAACATTAATTATTTTATAAGCAATTATTCAGCATATTGTAATAAATAATACGTTGTTTATTTACGTCTTATTATTTTCTTCTATTGTTTCTGTGTATTTCGTTCAATTTGTTTTTGAAATAAAATTTATTAGCACCTTCTTATATATATATATATATATATAGTTTTGTTTTTATTACATTTTTTGAATATAATTATACAATAAATTTGATTACGTGTTATACACGATGGATAATTTTAATTAGCATATTTAAATATAGTGGTTTGCTATTTATAGTTTTATGGAAAAAATTTTATATATTATGTGATGGTTAATTTTATAATAGATTATATTATTAATTTTTAAAAGAAATTTAAGTATTTCAATTAAAAAATGATGCACCCTCCTTATACATACACTTGCTATTATTAATTTTTATTTCATTAACATAGGTATACATAGAAGGTAATGTATATATATATATTATTGTTAGAATGCAATTATAATTAACTGTTAAATAAATGTAAAATAGTTATGATTGTGTTAGCAACTACAAGTGTATTAACGTATATAAAACTAAAATAAATTATAATTTTCAATTATGCACCAGTTTTAACTCCAATTTCGAGTACGCGAATGCATCCCTTAGATCGAAGTGATTCGTCATTGGAAACAATAGTTTCAAGTATTTTAAACAATTCCTTCTTGTAAGGAAATGCAATTTCCGCGAGTTCCATCTCGAATCCAAGGAGATGCGCCTTATAAACAATTTCACATAATTTTGGCCATTTTCTAAAGATTATATAAATTAATATGATTAATGTTACAATTATTTTTCCGTATGACATCACAGTGTCTCTCAACCATACGTCACCGATACTCATGACTCGAATGAATGCTTGTGTTAGGTGTTTTATAAAAAA
Organism: Polistes canadensis; assembly: GCF_001313835.1. Classification (NCBI taxonomy): domain Eukaryota; kingdom Metazoa; phylum Arthropoda; class Insecta; order Hymenoptera; family Vespidae; genus Polistes; species Polistes canadensis. Next base: position 118,431 of record NW_014569890.1, read on the forward strand.
AAAAAAAAAAAATATTTGATATTAATTTGTCAATCTTGTTTTAATGTAACACTTTTCGTTCGTTCTTAACAGCATTCAACTATGCACTGAAGAATTTAAAACATTGATATAATATATGTTTATGCGTGTATACATATTTATATTAGAGAAAATTTGATAAGATAAAGAATACGCACGTCAGCTTGAATCGTGGATTGAAAGAATACATCTCAATCGTTCTTACAACTTTAAATTTTCTCTTTTCTTTTTCTTTGCATGATTTATCTTCATTATACGACTCTCCCGTAATATGCATTCTACTGATATGAATATTTTTTATTTATTTGTTTTTTTTTTTTTATAATAATAAAAATGAACAATGCACATACACACAATATGTATACATATTTTACATGTAGATATATACACACACAGTGTGTTGAGTAAATTTGTATTAGATCATATAATAATATCGAAAACAAAACATATGTTATAACGTGTAGGTTATTAAAAAGTCGACGTGTTGCGATCATTTGCATCTGGCATTACTGTGCAACATTAATTCAATATTCACAAATGTATTTCAATAATAATTATATTTTTGTATTGTGTTTTGTTTGTTTAAAGGAATAAGATAAAGTACAAATAAAATTATAATTTTTGCATTGAAAACGCACTTGTTGTTTTTCTTTCATTCTTTTTTTGTATTTTAAAAATCGAATACCCGCGACGACTCTTCTTATTTCTTTTTTCTAAGATTTTTGTCTTTTCTTTTTCTTTCGCGAGACAAGTCTTTCAAGAAGAAGTTGGAGGCCCTCGGGGAAATGCTAGCTCAGCGGATAATCGTTTTAAAAACGCGTTAGAGGTGAAATTCTTGAAGAGTATGGTGTATGAGGCGTAGCTTATTGCCGAGCACGAAGCGCATACTTGTTTTATCTCATCGATCTCTTTTAGAGCTGTGAAAAATATTTAAATTACGCGGCCTCTTTCTCTACCACCACTACCACATGAATCAAACACATACCCCCCTTATAACTAATTTTTTTATCTAAACAAAAAATATCTAAAGGACCCAACAAAATAAATCCAAGCGAGTATTTTGAAAAAATTGAACGAAAGAATTAGCCATCCCTCTGTTCATTCTCTCTTTCGTAACATTACTTCGAAGCAGAGTCAGCAATGATCGAAATTCTCTATCCGCTCGTTCACCCCACAGAGAAACAAAAAAAAAAAAAAAGAAGAAAACAAAAAGAAAAAGAGAAAAAGGTATATGCGAATCGGATTTAGTCGATTTTTTTCGAATCAACGAGCCATTAGGAAAACGGCCAGCCTCCTGTCCGCCCCAATGGCAAAAACAAAACGCCTCTTGAGTTCGCGAAATGCCTCTCAATCGTAATACAAAAACTCACGAAACCGTGCGATTTCGCAGTTACACACAACAACAAACAACAACGGTAACGTTGGGTGCTGCCTCCTGTGCACCACAGGATAACAGAATGGAACACGGGGTGTATATACATAATACCAGTCTGTATGATGTATTTTTTATATTCTACACTTCGAACAGGCTCGTCTCATTTCGTTTAGTTTCGACCAACAGCAGCAGCAACTCGTTCGAGCGGCTAAAAATCAGGGCTAACTTTTTGTTTGTGGTCACTCTTTTAAAATGCACTCGCTCTCTCTCTTTTTTCTTGTTTTACCACAAAGGAAAGTGACTTCATCCCTCCTCCCTTTCACCCTCCTTTTCTCTCACTCTCAATCTTTCTCTCTCTCCCAATATTAAACCGAACACGTCGAACGTATTTTCTCTAGCTTTTTCTTTCTCTTTGCTCGTTCACATCGTGTCCCTTTGATTTCTAACGTTCGACCCTCTCCTCTTCTCGTTACCACGTTTCCAAAACGCTAGACTATTGTTCTCTCTTTCTACTTTTTTATTTTTCTTTAATCCTATACGTTCTCATCTTAAAAATCTTTCGAGATCAAATTTTTCTTCTCGGACTTAATGGTATGCTATTCTCGTTGAGTTATTGGAGAGGGTTGGACAATGAAGTGTTGATCTTTTATGAATAATAAGATAAATCTGTAAAATTCTTTCAAATTTATTTATTTTTTTCCTTACATCATTTCAAATTGTTTGTACCTTTGAAATATTAAAGAAAAAAATTATATCGAAAGAACGGCTAGCTAGCTAGCTAGCTAGCTGGGTTGTTAGTAGTTGCAAGAACAAGCAAACACAATAAAAGAAAAAAAAAATTGAAAGAAGACTAAAAAATCTATAAAAAGAGTTCAAAGGGAAACTTTGACAAGGCGATGACGACGACATTGGTGGTGGTGGTGTTGGTTGGTGGCGATGGATTTAAAGTAAGGGGTAGGTATCATTGTTTGCAACGCTTTTCTTCCCTTACCGTGATAGAATAACTCTTTGAGAAGGAATAAAAGCACTACTCTATCGGGTTAGGTTTGTAAAGAAAGTAGAAGAGAGAGAAAGAGAGAAAGAGAAGCGGATTTGAGACGATCGACGATGGCGGCTGCAATGTTGAAGAAGAAATCCTACTGTGTAAGCGTACGTATATGTGTGTGTGTCTGGTTGAGAGATGCATACTCAAGGAACTCTTTTCCTGGAGTACCGCCACCGCAGCAAGAAGTCGCACTGGTTCCATTGTCTCCATTGTTGCCCGAATCGTAATCAATATTTTCACAATATGGCGCCATTGTCTCTGGCACGAGCGCGATGCGAGGGTGCTTCACGTTCGCCAGGAACTGCACTGCACTGCACTGCCTCTCTCTCTCTCTCTCTCTCTTTCTCTTTCTTTCTTTCTCTTTTCGATCCTTCGAGGTAAAAGGGCCACTCCCACTTTCTTCCTTATCCCTCCTTCCTCCCCTATTTCTTTTACTATCTTTCTCTTTCTTGCTAACCGTTGCAATCTACTTTCTAAACTTACTCTTCGATCTCACCTTCCATTTTGTTCAACCACTACTGCAACTCTGCTCCTCAAGATTGTCGCCCTGATTTTCTTCTTTTTTTTTTTTTTTTATTCGTCTACATTCATGAATTTTTCAAACTACGACCCTGAACAGTTTTCCATGGACTGGAAGATGTTTTTGGATTCGTTTAGAAATTCCTAATCTATTCTGTATCTCAAATAAATTGAATACTTTTATCAATTCTAAAAAAACGTAACTATAGTTCCAAAATATGTTAAAGATTATTTATTTCACACTGGTAACATCGAATTATTTGTAAAGAACTTTTCTATATATTTGAAACGATCTTTGGATTTATTCGAAAACCCTTTTGATCTAACTTTTTGAATAATACTTCAATGTCAAGGTTTTCTTTTGAAGTCAGAATACTTATAGATACCAAGGAAGGAAGGATCCTTTCGTGAAAGAAAAACTTCGCGTGGTGCATTATTATAAGAATGCAATGTTTGTTTGAATTTAATATAAGAATGTAAGAGAGAATGATAGACCACAGGAAGGACAAAACAGGTGAATAAAATGTACTGTACTTAAGTTCCAACAAAGCTTCTTGTTAGCGATAATATACCAATAATGATTACAATGATCCAAACTAAACAATTTACAAAAACGTGGCACGTGAATTGGAAAATTCTCTTCTTTTCTTTCATGATTTACGAGTTTTCTGTTTCTCTCTTTTTTCTTGATACCATTGTTCGATCTCGAGGTTAAATCTGGGATTCCTTTTCTTTGACAAATACGAGGCCACTTTGACTAACATTTTTTCCAAATATTTGTAAATCTACTAACGAGGTATCAAACATAATTCAAATCACAATAGTATCCTGGTAGGTCTAACGTTTCTAAGTTTATTTTAAAAATTTGTGGTTTCAGAAAAACCTCTAAATAATTGACGACAATTATTTTTCTGAGATGTTTGATTTTCAACCGTGAACACAATTTTAATTTCTTGGAAAAGAAATATTTATAGAAAGTTGTAGAAATAAATCGTACAAAATTTGAAAATATCTTCCTTGATATTAAATACTGTTTTATTAAAATGTTGCTTTCGTTAGGATTCTATTAGGTTGTCCCATAAGTTCCTACATACAAATCTAATTGCAAGTAATTCTAGGTAACTCTAAGTCATTTATTAAACTAGAAAACTGATCGAATTCAAAGTTCCAACGGTATTTTCTATTTTATAAGAATTTTTAAAAGAAATACGAGAGCACATTTTCAAAGTACGAACCAACCAGCCCGCCCAATTTTTCGAATGTCTTCCTCGAACGAGAGGCAACTGAGTTTTAGGGAGAGAAAAAGATGGATAGATAAAGGAGGAAAGAAAGAAAGAAAACGGATCCCAGATGCCACTAATTTTCACGATTTAGCCGTGACCGTAACCTCGAAAAGCCTCCTCTACCCTATGGAGATCTTTTTTCTTTTCACACCAACCTCCCTCAATTTTTCCAAAGTTCCCTTGGACCATCGTTAAAATGAATCCACAGCAATGGTTTATATCGTATTCAGGTGAATTCGTCACTCGTCGATGGGGATTTCTTAGCCGATAATCTATTTACTGCATGCATAATTGCATTCACCAAAGGGCCAATTCATTTTTTTCATCTACAACGAATTCTTCCCTTTTTTTTTTATCATCCCTTCATCGATATCCTCCGAGAGAAAGAAAAAGATTTGCAAGTACAATATCGAATTATTTTTAAACTAAAAATAAGATTTGTGTAATTTTTTATCAATAGGAATATACTACATTAGCCTGAATTTCGATATTTGATTGTATTCGATGTTATTTCTAAACTTTCCGTTTTATTTTCTTAATACTTACCAGCCAAAATAATATTATACTATTTCTATATTATACTACTTTTAGAAAAGAAAAAGATTGGATTTAGGAAAATCTTCTCAAACCTTCCCTCCTTTTAAACGAAACCCGACGAAATATTTAATATCCTCTTAACAACAGATGATTGTGAAAACCGTAAACGTACTATTGGTCTCTAGGGAATGACTCCTTTTTTCAACATTTTGTATGATTTCTGGATATTTGTTTCGCCTTGGTGGTCTTATTTTATAAAAGGATTAGGGTTGTATTGTCAGTTGTGGTTAAAATAATTTATCCTTTTTGAGGATTATTGATGAGTTTTTTCTTAAACCTGAAACGAAGGGGATATTTTTTAGATATTCATTCATTTTGTCGTCAAAGAAATGGCTAATATTTTCTTGCTTTCTAATTAAACACAGATTGGTGATGATAAATTCAAAATCACGATCATTGTCCTTTTATTTTTTAACTTGTTTTCATATTTGTTCTTCTCGTTTCAAAATTTTAAACCATATTCTACCATAAGTTTCTACAAATCCTGTCATATTTGGTTTACCTGTTCATCTAAGACGGCGTAGACAGCTGTCTAGTCCCATCTAATTGAATTATCCAGTTTCCGATTCGACGCGGAGATTTCCATTCGAAAGGGCCGACGAAAAGTCATGATGGCTAAATATTGAAAAACATGCCAGACTATTGTCCACTGAACATTGCGTGACTTGGTTACAGTATACAAGAATAGGAAAATGGGAGTGGTTATCGATTTGTGAGACACTTTGTTTGTCCCGTTCTTATATATTTATGCATTTCTTTCTTTCTCTTTCTCTTCTTTCCTTTCCACTTTGCCGACACATCTCTTTTTTAGATTTTTCCTCAAGATTTATTCATTCAAATGCCGATACTTTGATGTATTTTTCTTAGGACTCCATAAGGGACATTTTTGTCAGGGTGGGCCGAATAGTAAATTCCACAATATATATATATATATATAAAAATAAAATTGTTTTCTAGGAAAATGCGTTGAAATCAATCAAATGTTAGAGACACTCTATGGGGAAATAATTTAGAAAATAATTTACAAGGACGAAAAAAAGAGAGATGTTATTTTCAAATGCAACCAGTATAACCGGTGGCTTTTCTAAGCTTCGGATTAGCCTTATCAAGAATAAAAAAACACACGTTGTTGGTGTAAGGAAAAATGGGAGGGTAAAATGTTTGAAAGGAGGGTGATACCAGTATACTGGTGTGGTGGTGGTGGTACAGCAGTGTTCCTTCCTCCGAGGCTTTCGGTGCATAGCTGACAGAACGAAAGGAAGAAAGAAAGAAAGAAAGAAAGAGAAAGAGATAGAATACGGCCATTTGTTATTTGGCTTGGTGCGCGCGGTCCCAACAATGCCGTCCATTGACAATCTCTTCTTTACACATGACGCCGCGCACCACGACGTTCATGATGCTCCGCCCACGATCGAACTACAGAGGGCGCCGACTCCACCGTTCTACAAAAAGAGAGAGAGAGAGAGAGAGAGAGAAACTGAGAAAAATAGTCCTAAGACCACCACCTTGTGTCCTCCCCTTTTTCTCTTCTCCCTCTCTCTCTCTTTCCCTTTTTTTAAACTCCTACCAGTTATGAAAAGAGGAAAAATCTCCACAAAGGAAACCGTCTCCGTTACACCCCCTTAACAATTTTTCCATCCAATGTATACCTAGTTTAGTCTAAACCTATCAACAATATTTCTTCATAATTATTTAGGCTTCATGTTTACCAAAATTTTACATTTCCTTTTCTTTATTTTTATGTTATATGTAATTCAAAATATAAATTTTACAGAAAATATATATTGTTGTTCTCCGTTACAATCAGAAATGTTCCATGACTTCGAAAAGGTTTAGAATTACTGGAGATAATAAAAAAAATAAAGAAACAACAAACGGGTCTAATAATTGGAGTGCTAAAAGTTATTGGAAAAGTGGGAAATGTAGTAGCACAAAGATAATCCAAGTGTTCTCACGATCCAATACCCGCATTAGAGTTGGGGTGGGCCACTGTCGTCGTCTGGGTCACTCGAGGGAAACAAGAAGAGCAGATTCTTGGCTTCGGTAACTGGTATACACGCCAGTCCTTCTCATTATCAGCTTGTTAACTGGAGAATGATCGCGCGTGTTGTCTTTATCCGGGTGCTAGTCTCTCTCGGACAGGTTTCTAAAGTTTTCTTTCTCTAATAGCCAGTTTTCTTTCTCTTTCTATCACTTATAAATTCACAGAGGGTGGCCCTATTTCCTAAAGTCGGTACTTTCATCTTCTTTCGGTATCCTTTTTTAATGCCGACGAGTCCTTAATTTGTTCTCTCTTGGTGGTCTCTTTCCTTACTTTTTTTTTTTCAATATTTTTCTACTCAACCATTACCAACATTTTCATTTCCAGTGTTTTTCAAAACACCTCGTTCATTTGAAATCAGAAAAAATGTTTCCACGAAATGTCTAATATGCGAGATAGTTTGCAAAATCAAATAGAAACATGGAAGAGAAATATTTGTATTCGTCGAAGTTCAATAAAACGTTTCCTGTCATTGCTAGTTGAAAAACTTACGTGTTCTTCATCGATACACCAGGTGTTAGAATCCAAAGCTTAGGATCCAGAACTAATGGAGCCACAAATCAATGGCGTGCGATGGGCTATCATTACATTTTTCCTGGCACAACGTGTTTACCACAAATGAAACCAACCGACTACCAATCTATCCTGACAGATACATAGATAGGGGAAAGAGAAGGGGAAGTTGAGAATGAGAATGAGAAAGATAGAAAAACACATCGATGATCCACCTCTTCATCCCTTACGCATGATCGGTTGTATTGTAACAAGCGTTCCAACTCAGTTCCGTGCAAAAATCATTTGTTGAATTTTGTTTGCTTTGTCACGCTTATTGAAAGTGAGATAGAAAGAAAGAGCACGGGAGAAGGGCTGGGCAGGGAAGGGAAGGGAAGGGAAGGGAAGGGAAGGGAAGGGTAGTAGAGGGGGAATATGAAACGAAACGGATCCGCGTTAAAAGATGAATCGTTCGAGGTAAAATATTATTTCTTTCTCACCCTATGTTGCGTCGCACGTTTGTTCTGTTTTTCCAATTCGACTCGAACCCTTCGCTAACCGATTCTACGTTTACGTTATAAAATTAATCTGTTTTACCGACAAACGATTCTATCTGGGGGTAAAAAGAAGCGTGGGTTTCTTTTTTGAGAAATCAATCAGCGGGGGAAAAAAAGGTGCCGCGGTAAACAAGTCACAATGTTCCACAAAAGTCGTCCACGGCGGCGAAGTTAAAAAGGAACACGGGAAGAAGATCGATCGAGTTTTCATGGAATTATTTCGTTTGGGTTCTATCTTCTCTTTCTTCTTTTTTTTTTTATGTGGATAAAAGGATGAGAAGGAGAGAGGGGGAGATATGCAACAGGAGTTAGGGTGGTTTGTGGTATATACCACCGAGCATACATGTCGTCCTATTCTGATATGTGACAAAATGTGTGATACCACCGACTAAAGGAGGAGAACAGTTTCTCTGATCCTGCGCCGACACACGTTGACAATCATTTTCTTATACTAAGTTCTCCCTTGTACTAGGTATCTACTCTTCATTAGTTTTTTTCTCACATTCCCTAACACTTGTTTGTCGTAACACAGTTTGTGCATTGTAAATGGATACCTGGATCAGGTACTGAACGTTTATTGCATTTGAATTGTTCGATTTGAAAGTGCATAATTGATTCATTCGAATTTGCAAGCTTTTTTTTTTAATTTTGTGTCGTTTCTTTTTTCCTTTTTTTTTTAAGACGCGTGCTATTTTCCAAAGATAATCGCTATTAGCCCTCATCCGCTTACGATTATGGCTCTATTATCGTTCGGCATAGTGGAACTCACCTAAAGGGCAGTCTTTTCTCGTAGCCGCGAGCGTGCTACGATCTCTTTCCATCTTCTTTCTTCCTTCTTCTCCCTACAGAGAAAGAGAGTGCGGCGTGACTGAGAGAATCAGGGACCCGTTCGTGTGATTAATGGCACGTTCAGGGATACCACTTAGTAATGTCAACGACTATCACTCTTGCCCAAACAAATTTCTTTTTATTTATACCTCATCCATCGAACGATTCAATTAGTAACTTTTCAATCGAACAGACAAATGCTAACGAAAATCATTCACATTTTTATTCCTACTTTTTTTTTTTTTAACCTACACAAAATCTCGAATAATTTTAATAGAATTTTCAAACACAAAATAGAACCGTTAGACATTTTACAAAATATTTCGATCAATTCTCAATTTGTTCCCACAAGAAGAATATAACGATACTTCAACGAACTACGATAATTTTATTTGTTCGGATCATTAACGACTTAAAGCCACCAGTTGGTTCTGAGCTTTCGGCTCTTTGGACTCGTTTTGGCTCGTTCCGACGCTTTGTCGACGTGTTGTCACCAATTGTCGCGATCTGCGCCCCACGAGTTTACACACAACAGGGTGACGTGCAGTTTATGCGATTCCATTCCACATATCTTTCTTTCTCTCTCTTTCTTTCTCTCTCTTTCTCTTTATCTCTTTCTATTACGGCCGGTTCTTTCCCTTCCACATTTTCTTCCCTTTTTCAAGTAGAAGAGATCCTCTGCGTCCTCGTACATCATTGCACTTTCGGCATCCCTTCTTTCTACCTCGACCCTCCTCTCCTCTCCCCTCACCCCTCTTTTGCGGTAGGAAATGCTATTGTGCGAACCTAAAGTCAAATCGGATGCCTCTCTCATACACGATGACTCTATTATCGTTCACTCGAATGGACCAGCAAACCGAACAACTTTATTCCTATGTTAGCTATCATGCGAAATCAAAAGAAACAACTTTATTTGATTTTTTTTTCTTTTTTTATTACTCACTAGGATTACTACCGGTTATTATTCAAACTATTCTCTGTGTGTTTAACTGTTTGTAGAAATTCAAACAGTTAAAAGTTGTTGCGTTTAAAGTAAAGCCTATGTTTGAATATTTAGATTAATATTTGTTGTTGCATACGACACTATTATAAATGAATCCTTCAGTCGAATTATTTCAACTGTTGTGAGCTAAATTTAGGGTTGATAGTGTAGTTAAAAGTTACTCCAATGTTAAACACGTACGTGTTAATTTGTTTTCTCATGAATTTTTCGAGATGCACATTTGTTTATTTTATTGCAATAATTGAAAGATGTTATAAAAATGTGTTGGTTATTAAAAAGATAGGAACAGGAGGGTTGGTTTAAAAAAAAAGAAAAGAAAGGAAGAAAGAATGAAAGATTTTTATATACGAGGGAATCTCATCCACACATCACACCACGAGTCTTTTTCTTTACAGGGGCAAAGCCGCAAACAAGCATACAATAAGACACGCATCTCGATTGTCGCGTCACAATAACCAACACAATACGGGCAACAATTGTATCCATCAATGTCGCGCCATCATCCAACACCGTATTTCGTGCCCTAGTGTAAATTAGTCCTGCAGGATCGCGTGACGCATCCTGTGGGACGATCTCGCATGTCATTCCCAGTTACGAGTACAATGCCATCAAAAATTCTCTAGCGATTAAACCATTCCTCGATTCTTTACTAATACAACGTTGTTAGAAAATCTTTAGCCTATTTATTATAATATTATCATCATGATCGTTCTAATCATCATTGACGAATGTTTTACAGAACGAATTGTATCTTCAATTAAAATTCTATGCTTCATAAACTTTTGATCTAATCGCGTTTGCATCAGTTAAATCAACCGAGGAATCGTTTTTTGTTGTTGCGTATATACCTCAAAGAAAAAAGTAATTCGAGGAGGAACCTCTTCGAAGGTGGGCTCTTAATATAACGTTTCTTTCGAGCAATCTATTAGCACTCTCTTTCCCTATTTTTCTCTCTTCTTTTCTATAACAAAGCAAATAAAGCGCATCGTAGAATGCGTTTCCTTATTCTCTCGTTATGTCGATCTTACGTCGATCTAACGTCGATTCTTACAAGAAAATACGAGATTTCGGAGTGAGGATCCTACGGAATTAGGTGGTGTCGGGTTTACCACCAACACAACAACGACCATAATCATCTATTTACGATACATTCTACCTCCTACAGCTGGCGTAATCCAGCATCGAAGGATAATCTTTTACCCATGAGTGGCTCGTGCAACCTAAGACCGTTGCAAATTTCAAGTGCGAATGCTTCACTTACCAACACAAATACCATCATCAAAAATCTTTCATTCTCTTCCCATCTCCTTAATCTTCCGTTCAATACAGATTTCCGTTTTTCATAATCAATTACGCGTGAGAACAACAAAAGAAGTCTAACCTTTCTTTCTTTAAAAACCAACCCAAATTGTTCGTTCAATCACCAACAGGGGATAGTTATTTATTTTTTTTTAAATTTGGCTTTAATCAAACAATTAAATAACAAATCAAATGGTTCAAACGTTCATAGAAATTTTGGACAACAAAATCATCTGCTTTACTGATACATACATTTTGAACAAATGCACCAATATGAACAATTGAATAACAACCTACTCGTCTTTCTAATCTCCCAAAGGTTATTCCGAGCAGCTTGGATTATGCATTGGTTGGTTGCATAAAACCAACCAACCTTCTCATCATTCCTTCTTTCGATTGATGTCTCTTTTAGATATGAGTTACTTTACTTCTGTTGGTAATATGATACCGAAACTAGCAAAACGACTCCCCTCTTTATCTTGAATGCCAATAGGAGAAGAAGAAGAAGAAGCAGAAGACAACAATAACAGAAAAAAAGTGCAAAACCTGAGTCCTAGGACCTAAGTTCCAGGACCTTCGTGGGGCCCAAAAATAAGCAACGACGGTTGTTGTATTTGCTCAATTTACAGTTACATTATTCCATAATGAAGACCCCAACGTTCCATCCCACCCCTTACCACCCCTCGTCCCTTCACTGTTCTTTTCTTTATTTTTTTTTGTACTTTCTTTCTTCTCTACCTTCTCTTCGATTCTTTTGATAGTAGTCAAAAATGTAGCAAGAGAGGCAAACTAGGCAGACAATAGAACTCTCAAAGGGATTTAGCGATAGAATTGTTCTTAACAAAAGGGACCACGAGGTTCTCCTCTTTCCTACTTGTTTTTGTAAATAACGTGTAGAAAATATGTTAAGAAATATTTTCCTATTGGCTCACAGGCAAATTTGTTCATTTTTTGTATTTTTTCTTTTATCTTATATAAATATTTACTGGAGTCAATCTTTTAGTTTTAAAATTAATAATGTGCATAGCTATGAAAATATTTCAATAATTTTGGAATTATAATATTAACACAAAAATATATACCGTTTAAACAATATATATAGTAGAACAAATGAATATAAAACTATGCACGAATTAGAAACTATTTTATTCTTTCTAAAAAAAAGCTTGATTTTTTATTATACTATGTTTCTTTTTTATTTTAGCAAGAAATTCTTATATGAAATGTTTGTTTGATCACGAGCCAAGTTGAAGGGGATAAAATAATTGTTTTTTAAAGTAAGAAAAAGGAATGTTTTTGATAAGGATTTAAAGAAGGAATAATGAAAAAGAAAGAAATTCTTTTCGAATACGAAAGGATCCATGACAAGTATTGTTTTTTATTCAGTAATAGAATATTCATCTAATCCTGATGGCTCTCCCTTTTGCATTTCGCTCAGTTAAACTCAGGAGCTTAACTAAACTGTAATATGCCTCTTTGTGTGTTTCGAGCCTAAAATAACACCTCTTGTGGTCTACCTGATCAATTTTTTTCTTCTTGTCTATTCTTTTTTTTATTCTTTATTTTTTTCAATTGAGATCCCCAAATTTGTTCATCATATTCGTTCGTATGAACTTCATACGATTCGTACGAACGAATTATATAATCATAATTTTACGAATTCCATTGAGATTCACTTTTCCTTCTTTCTCTTTTCCTCTCTTTTCTATTAAAATAAACAATCTATTATCTACAAGAGCACGAACTATAATATGTTATCTCGTGCTCCGTCGAACAATTATTTTATCCAGGCAACTAGGATAATCCAGAAAAATAACACAAGGGATCTAGGGAATGAGTATTGTTGGAGCAACATGCACCTCAGGCCTGTTTGCCAACTATACAAACAATAAACTCTACCATCCCAAAATATATTTATTTTTCTCTTATTTTCTATCTCCTAAGAGACCCAAGTAAGGCGGTATTTGCATAAATTTATCGAACTGTCCTATGTGAAATTAGGTTTTGTTTTTAAAGGATTTTTCGTGTTAAGACAAAAAGACAAAAAAAAAATTGTTTTTAGCGAAGAACGTTTGAGTATTTTTTAAGAGAGAAAGGAGGAGACGGTGTGGGGCAGAGGTGGGGTAGAATTCATGGTGATTCTCTTTCTCTTTCTGTTTGATTTCGTGGAGGAGGCAACAGCGAAGGCAGCAGTAACGGCTGCATTTGTCATGATTAGCCCTTTTAGTCACGGTGACCCGCCATTATGCGCGTCGTTCGAACGCACCGTGATTCTGCATCATACGTATACACATGCTTCAAGAATAAGAGTGTGAGATCAAGAGAGAAAGAGGAAGAGAAAGAGGAAGAGAAAGAGGAAGAGAAAGAGAAAGATAGAAGATATATCCCATAGTAGAGATCATTCGAGTTATTTAACGCGACCGGTGTTGCTTCTGCCATCTTATTTTCAGCCCTTCAACGATCTCTCTTATATCATCTTTCTAAGATATTTATATGCATTTCGAAAACTTACTTTGTGTGTGTATCAATCATTAATTTTTTTTCTTTATTCAAATACTTCTCATTACTTTTTGATAAATTAAAAAGGAAAACAAAAATGTACAAGTAGAAACATTTCTTTAATTTCTAATTTTTTGAAAATATTGGAGACTTTGTCACCAACGAAATGTATCTTGAAAGAGCTGTAAGACGATTGAAATTGATGATAGATCATTTTTGTAAAATAAAATAAAAAGATAGTTAAGCATTAAGATAAAGAAGTTGGGTGGGTTATTCCAGCAGACTTTGAGTTAATAGATACTTCAATATTATTTTATCTGACAGTGAGTAGAAAGAGAGATGGGTGGAAAGTTGGGGGTTTGAGGAGAGGTGGAGAAGTGCGGTCAGGCAGAAAGCAATTTATCAATTAGCGTGCCTGTTCGTCGGCTGTCAGGACGAACCTCTTAACGATTCGATAATTACACATTTAACGCGATCGACCCACAGCTGTGCGAGCAACGCGAACTGTCTGACAGGTTCGTTTTCAATAACCCTTTCTTTAATGATTCCCTTTTTTCTTTCTATTTTTTAGCTTCTTCTTTATATTTGTCTTCCTCGATCGTTCGTTTATCCCGTAAGAATTCCCTTTTTTTTTAAATAATATTTAGACAAGCTTAAAATAGTTGGAAATCATGCAACTGTTTTTTTTTTAAGGGAGAGAGAGAGGGGTATAATTTGCAATATTTTATTGGAGTATGGTAAAAGTTGAAAATCAGATCAACGTTCTTGGATTTTTGATTATTGTTATCTAGCTAACACCATCCCTTACCATTTCACCCCCTCCTTTTTTGATTCAGGTCTTCTCCCATAAGGTAACCCAATAACTACGAGGTACTGCATATCTGCACATTTGTATCGAACTTATGGGGTTTTCGGGTCGTGGCCTCTTTGTTGCACGATCATGTTGTTTCGCTTCGTTATTGCTCCTCTGGCAAGGTTGCTACTTCTACAGACACATGTAACGTTAGAAAGAGAAAAATATCCTGGAGGGTAGTTTTCCATGGGCATATGGTCTGGTATCGAGTTACTGGACGTTTGTCATCATCAGAGTATTCATTGTTCCTCAACGTAACTGCAAACTTTGGGATATCATAAAAACCCATTCGAAAAAATGATCTTACACATCTTCTAATGTTTTTTTCTTTTGTCTTCAATGAATTTTTGCCACGATTATTTAATCATTTTAATCAATTAATGTGTAAGTACAAACACAAATCGATAATGGTTATACACTAGCTTATATTTTTGTATATAAACTTTGAAATAATTTTATATAATTAATCTAAAAAAAGTTCTAGGTTTATAGTTTTATAATTTCAATTGAAAGACCGGTTTGAAGGTTTCTGGAAAAAGTCACTCACTTTTATAATCAGCTCACAATTTTTGGGCCCACCCTTACCCGGGGTTGTAACGTACACTTTTGGAAATAATTTTCTAAGGTAAAAAAGGGTTGAACAAAAAAATATATATCATGGTTATGACCTGCTCGAAAAATGAATGGCTGACCCTATGACCCTTTCTTTTGCTACCTGGTAGTATAAAAAAAAAAGAAATACCTTACGTGTAACGCGATCGCGGTTTTCGACCCAAAATCGAAATCAAATGTGTCAATTATTACGCGTAATCAAGCGAGTAACTTTCTTCAGGATTTAACGTGATTTTTTTCTTTCTTTTTTTTTTATAGTACGGGTTAGAAATTTTTCTTCAAGCATTGACCCTATTTTTTTTTAGGAATATAACTCAGGTTGTGGTGGTCGATTTGGGACAAATTGCAGCTGCTGTCATTCCGCAATACATTTTTGTTCCTTCTTTATTCTTCCCTATCGAATTATGGGAGATCGTTTTCATCGTTCGAAAATCTTCGACTCCTTTACAACCCCAATTCCCTAAACCATTGAAAACCCCGAATATTGGTTCGATGATTTTTAATACAAGTCTTGACTCTCATCAAAAGAAACGATGAAGAAATTGATCCTTACTCTGGGATTATTCCGAGAAAAAGTAGCCTAACTAAATAAAAAACGAAATTACTTTCCAAACGATTCAATAATTTCCCCACCTTTATTTTTTAAGCACTCTTGATTATTTTTTTCCTTTTTTTATGGACTTCAGAATTAAAAATATATGAACTTTAGTGATCTCAGTTTTCTAACAAATTATTAATAGCAATTTAAAAATGATTTACAATTAGTTAAACATAAAAAAAATTTGATAAACTTTGAAAGAAGATGTTTACTGAGTCGGACATACATTTTTTTTTTTTATATAAATAAATTACTAACTAAATAATTGTTCTATTTTAATAGATATAATGAAGAATCATCATATAATTGATCATAGTTCTCAATAATGACTCTATGAAGCAATGAAAGAGTACGATAGTCATGCATTCCTTTTAAAGATTTTCAACAGCAATTAAACTTTAACTTGGAGCCCACATTAATAACGTGCTATAGTCTACAGGGTGCATAGATGTAATTAATCTGTCAGCTGGTATTTCTTTCTCTTTTTCTCTTCATCTTCATCCGGTACTTTTAGAGTCTTAATTGAATTTAAGAAATTCACTTCTGAGTTCTGCCAGTCATAACATTCAACGCAACGAGTAAATCTACTTTACCGAATTTATTGAAATAAATATGAAGAGCAGGGTTTTGAAGAAAACTGCTTCTGAGATCTAACAGTTATTTTTGGATTTCTAACTTTTCTGGACTAACTGAACTGGGATTTGAATCATGGATCTTTCACTACCCAGGGGCAATTGTTCAATTCTTCTACGAATGCTTATTAAAATAGTTGGACATGTTTGTCCCACAATAATAACTTTTCTAAAAAAGAAGCAAATTATAAAACACAATAAACGAAATAGGCTAATGATATTTTTTACTAACGTACCATGAAAATATTCAGTTTCCATTATTTTGTACAACTTTCACTGTTATTTAATCCATTGAAATGTACATTCAAGTTTGATGATATTTTGATTCGAAGAGAAAATTTGAAAGAGAGAAAGTAGAAAACTTTTATTTAAATGAAAGGTTATCGCAAGGGAGTAAATAGTGAACAACAGACAAGGGAAGAGAAAATGAGGGAGGATGACCGCCTACGAAATCGTAATTGTTTTCTTTACGGTTTTTTACATTGTAGCGTAGATCGAATCTTTTAAAACTTTCCCAATGTGTTTAGAAAAGAAATAGTGAAAAGGATTCTTGATCAGGTATGGCAGTGATTGAGAATGATGTATCATCGAATACGTTAACTTCCGTTTGCATGATGTTTCTAAGCACATACTTTTGAGGAATCTTTTAACTCTTTTATTATTTAAATATTCCTTAGAAAATTGACTACATATTTTTTAGTTTGAAATATTTTTGGAGCTATGTAACCAACGTTTCTACAGGTTTTACTATAGCCAACTGTTTTGTTCAAGTGTTGTTAAGGTTTTGATTCTTTCGTTTCCTTTCATTGGATTTTATTAAAGTTTGCGCGAGTATTTATGAGGATTAATTTATTTAAAAATTACCGTCTCGTGTTATAAACTCTAATAAACGATAACTCTAAAAACGATTTGAATAATAATAATAATAATAATAATCAATATTTAAAAATATCTATACCAATCTATAGCAATCAATCAAATCAAATCCATTTTAAAATTGTACCTCAACCATCATGTCCTTCATTTCCAAATCTAAGAACACGATCGAGGACTCAACCGAGGGTTCGAGAATGAATAAATCGAACTCGAATACATTTTGACCAATCGATTGTTCCTTGCTCCAGTTCGTCCCTCGGGATTTAAGAAAAAATCCGCGAATTCGTTTTCTTCTTCATGCTTCGCGGATAGAAAAAAAATGATGGAGAGAGGGAAACCAATCAGATATAATAAAACTACATGGAAAGAGTTAGATCTCGTAAATCTCATCGATCATAGTAAGTATTGTTGAACTGGACACTGTCGTGAAGTTTGTTTTGGCATCGTCGCTGTAGGCGGGTTTCAGGAACTGTTCGACTTGTTTTATATTCGAGTTTGATGTGTCTCCCATAGGATAACTTATATCGATTATGTTCAAAGATTTGGGTACACTCTTTATCATTGACAATCTTTAAAATTTGTTCAATGGCCGACAGTAGTTTGATTGATAGATTGAATAGTTCACAAATTTTTATGTCAAATTTTCCTCCCTGTTTTCTTCTTCTTCTTTTTCGAAACATTTTGATCAATTTTATTTTAAATATTAGTCCTAATCAACCAATTTTTTGGTCTTTCATTCTCATGTAGACGCCATTTTGGTGACGTTACACTTTCTGAGCGGAATGATTAAACAAAACGAAAGGTAAAAGACGTTTCCTCTGTTTGTTTTAGCACAGCAACACTTGTACTCGAATAAGAGAAAGAGTAGAGGAGGAGAAAGAGGAAGAAGAAGGGAGGAGAAAGGTGTTACCTTTTCGGAACTTGACAAGTTCGGACAACCTAGAATTAAATCGTCCACTGTCCTCCCCTAAGCAACATAATTGCAACATCGATGAGAACCAACCAACGCCATTTTAGTTTCTCCAAACACACAATGGAAAGTTGTCTTAATCGGACATAGTATATTTGCACGTCGGCCATCTTGACCCTTTCGAATAATTATGGTTGACAAGTATATCCGTTTCTTTCCCCATAATTTATCATTATTATTATTATTATTATTAACATTTTGCACTCGAGAGATTACTCTTGGTCACCACTTGGTTTAATTTTTATTTAGCTTTTATTTGAGAAATACGACTTCAAGAATACCTTCAACAATACTTGCGTACAAAAAAACAATCTTAAATACGTTATCTACATGTAAAGTATTTTATATATATAAAAAAAGAGCAGTTTTCCTACTACGTTAGTGACAGAAGACGTATTCATGTAAGTCGCATTTTTCGAGGCAACTCAATACATGTTGCAACATATACTGAGTGTCCTATAAGTATACTTAAATACATTTTGATAGTTTGACGTTTTCTTAAGAGGATTACGTATTACCCGCATTTTTGAGGAAGGTGTAAAGGGACCACAAATAGTTAGCCCTGACGATACCTAAAACTGTAAGGAGATTAAGTGTTAACTCAGTCCTACTCTTCTTCATCTTCCTCATTCTTATCTTATTTCCTTCAGGAGACGAACGTTAGTCAAGTATAAGAAAAAAAAAAAGTAAAATAAAATAGATTATAGCGGTAGGTTTGGGTATAACATTACCTTGAACCACGCTGATCCTTCTACATCTTGCATGGAATGAAAAATATTATCATCTTCTGAGGGATTATATCGAAGGATAATATCCTTTCAAATGTCAAACATAAATGAGAATTTTTCGTCGAATCGAAAAGTAAGATCACGATGATGATAATAATGACTATTATTATTATTTCTTTTCTATTTTCTTTCTTTTTTAAAAAAGTACTGATTATTAATATTATTATGATTATGGTATTGGTCATGGCGATAATATTTCTGATGGTGCTAGAGTAGAATTTGAATTGATGCGAGTGAGTGAACCTGTCCTAAATAATAAAAAAAAAAAAAATAAAATTGTAGGCTAACACCTCTAGAAGGGAAACCCTTTTCTGATAATATTCTTGAGAAATGTCAGTTTCGTTGACCGAAACGAAAAACTGGTGTATCATTAAATGCTGTTGTACGGGGTTATTATTTGGTGAGAGCCTTTCTTTAATCCTTTTTCTTTTTTTTTTCGTTTCTTTCTTTCACACCTTCTAACTTACGTCGATCAAATTTTTGAACGCGTCGAATTATTATTCAAAACGGACGCGAATATAATTGTTTTGATCTTTGAGAATGATGAAGAAGACGCTGATATCATCGAACGGTGTATCTCACACCTGTTTTTTTTTACTCGAATCATTTTTCATGGCTACCTTTTGGAAGTTTTTTTTTTTCATCTCATAATTGTACACTCTGACTCAGCTTCTTCCAATTATTTTTATTCACTATCTTTCTTTTAAATGAATACATAAATTAGATCACTTTTGTGTCATATCTTTCATATAATTAAATAATAAATGAATAAATCAATTTTTATCTGAGAAAAATAATTCAATTATTATTTCTTTTTAAAACCAAAACCCTACACATCATATAAAAATTAATTTAACACTTTATAACAAAACCTACAACCTTTGAGATACTTTAAACCCACCATGTATACTATAATAAATTATACAAATACTATAATCTCGTTCCTAGTAGTTTAAACACACAAACTCTCAAATTTATAGTCCACTAGTTCCTAACTAAGCAAAAGATGAATATAACCTTTACCTTTTCACGTTTTCCTAGTCGTAAAAATCAACGAGACGCGATAGTTTATGATAGAAATAGAAGAGGCATGCGAAAAAAAAAGGAAGGGTTAGCAGTTCAAAACAAATCGTTAAAAATATCACATCGTAAAGTTTCACTTCTAACCAATAAAAAAAAGAAGGAGATAGAGAGAGAGAGAGAGGGACGAGGGGGGCCCGGGTTTTGGAAAAAAATGTATTCGCGGAAATTGAAACTCTCTCGTCTTCTTAAATTGTGTTCGGTTGTGTTCAATTTTTACTGTTGAAAGGAGAAATTTGCTTTACGAGCCGCCATTTTTCTTAATTTTTTTTTATTCTCCTATATGGCTTAATTCTTTTATTTATTTATTTCTTTGAATGTTCTTTTAGTTGGATTATTCGGCACGTTGGTTGCATTGTAAAATTTTGCTTTACGAGGAGGAGACGGTTTTGTTGGGTCTGGGAAAGGAATAACTCGTGTCTTTCTGTTTGTCTGTCTACCAAAATCTTTCTACCAACTACCTCCCTATCCCTCCCCCTTCTTCTCCCTCCTTCTTCCCTTCTTTTACCTTCATTACTTCCGCCTCTCTGCTCGCATTTATCATTTGCTTGTCTTTCTTCTTCGTGGGTCAGGCTTCCTTCTTTCTAGCTGTTGCTGTTGTTGAAGGTAACACCTATAACCCTTTTTTCATTCGAAAGGAACTCCTCAAATTTATTCCCAAGTAATTTTTTTGTATTATTTTACTATTTGTTCTTTTAAAAAAATGATATTTTTGTTAGATATTTTTGAAATTAAATTAAAGTAATTATAGAATTTTTAAAAATTTGAATTAAGAAAAGAATTTAAATTTATAAAGAGAGTAGGATACATGTAAATAATAAAATGATGAAGAAAATTAACAGAAAATATTTGACTTAAGGATAAAACTTTGATAATATGAAAGATAATAAAAAAGTAGCTACGTTAGTAGAAAGTAAATGGCGAGAGAGGGTTGTGGAAGGGAAGAAGAAGATAGTAGAAAGAGGATATGAAAAAGCCATGTGCAGCTCGTAGAAACACTTGGCTTCAGGATGCGTTAGCACGTGCACAGGAGGATGAGTGGTGGTGCTGCGACATAAACGAAAAATGAAATCCAAAACGATGTCGAGTCGTGTGTGCCCTATCGTTACCTTATCTTTTTTACTATGCCGGTGGCCACTTGGAAACGTAATCGTCTATTATAATAGAGATTACTCGATCGAGGGGAATTAAACTAGAAAAAGAAAGAGAAATAAAAAGGGAGGGAGAGAGAGAGAGAGAGAGAGAGAAGTTTTGCAATCGTGTTATAAGGACGTTGATGAAGGTGATTGAACTGGTACGAAGTATCAGCTGTCTGTGTTCTCTT
The DNA here is from genome assembly GCF_001313835.1 of Polistes canadensis. Taxonomy (NCBI): domain Eukaryota; kingdom Metazoa; phylum Arthropoda; class Insecta; order Hymenoptera; family Vespidae; genus Polistes; species Polistes canadensis. Next base: position 139,720 of record NW_014569890.1, read on the forward strand.
TTGTAAAATAAAAAAGAAAAAGAAAAAATATTGTATAATATGTTACATATGTTACAACGAAGTGCATCAAAGTTCTATAATAATAAAAAAAAATAATAAAAAGTTTTTTAATAATTTAAAGATTATAGTATGAATTCCGTTGATTCGACAGACCAATAGAATTTTTCTATTTAAATCCTAGACTACCGTTCATTGTAATTACCATAATCGTTATAGAATTTTTCTAGGAAGATTAACATACACGTATACCTAATCATATTCTCATAGGTGCGATATTATAACACGTTGAAGATTTTCTGTTACTCGTCAAACGTACTCGACGAGTACAAGTAACAACAGCATGCATGTGTGTTCAGTTCAGTTCAGTACTGTTCTGTTGTGTCGTTTTTGATCGGATCTTAAGATATGGCTTGAGAAAATTGCAGGTATAATACGGGACAACATAATAGTAACATAATGGTAACATTAGCCTTGCTATGTTTGTTAAAAAAAAAAAAAATAAAAAGGAATAAGAAGAGCGCATCATCTTCCACAATTCAATGCTACTGTTCTTTTCAAGTCTTTCCCTCGTTGTTCTCTTACCCCACGTTCTTTTTCTATTCCTACTCCCTTTTTTCTTTCCTTTTCTATTTCTTTTTCCGCCTTTTATTTTCTTCGTAGCAACAGATATCAAGATTACTATCTAATATCTAATGGTATATGTAGACTATTATTGTTACGTTTGTGGATTGTCTGATATACGATCGAATATCTTATGGTGTTTTTGTTTGCTACAAATATTTTCTCTAATGGTCAAACTATGCTTTCAGAAAACATTTTATTAGGTTTATTGCAGATTAAGAAAAATTGTTTCAAGTTATTAACACAAAGTTCATGCTGTTCGTTTCTATCATTTAATATTGATTTTCATTGAATTAAAACGGTGCAAAATTTTTGGCTAAATTTTGTTTATTAAATTTACGATCAAATGTTCAATTGTGTTCTTGTTTGCTACGAGTATTTATTGCAATAATTAAGTCATTGTTTTATAAATAAATAATGTTCGTATATTTTGTATTAGATAACCCAAAAATAAAAACAAGTTCGTGCCAAATTCTTATTTAGTAGCATTTATCTTTATTGATTAAATTGTCACGAAATGTCTTTAATTTATCTTTGATTATATTTGAACAAATATGTATATGTAATGAATTCTATATCAAAATATCACGTAATCGTGAGAAAAGTTCGTGCCGTTTTGATCAATAAAGATAAACGATAAACAATACCCAAAAATGACACGAACATTTGTTTCCCTAATTAGTATCAAATCAAAAATTCATTTAATTATCTTTACGATAATATTTAACAGATGATTAATTATTATTAATATTATATATTTAATATAAATATTTTCTTAAACGAACAATTCTTAATCTCTCAAAGCTAAATTAAGTACGTATAAATTATGCATAAAGAATTTTTTAAATATTCAAAAAAATCTCTGTGCTGATTTAATTAATGAAAATCAATGATTTACAATACGAACAAATGTTATGTATTTTTCTGAAAGCATAAAATTACTATGATAGCGTACAATGATGAACGAAACTACTTACTATGATCATTTTCAAAAAATCATCATTGAATAATAGAGATGAATGGAACCGAAATGATTTTTTACAAGTTTGATCATTTTCAAATGATATGCCAATAAAAAAATATAGTTTTTCATGAGTATGTTAAAAAATGAGAAGGCCCACCACTTGACGATCGTCGAATGTACGATGATCCCGTTGGTAGATCGAATTAAATGGAGAAGACGGGCCAGTTAAGCCTTCTCGCTCTCCAGGCACCATAAAAAGAGAAAGAGAGAGAAAGGGAAAGGGAAGGGTTGTAAGGTAATAATATATTGTCATTGGGTAACGTCTTGATGCCGCCTCTACGTGTAATATATTAAAACCTTACGCACGCGTGAATATGCGAATATTTCTATCTCTTTCTGTCTTTTTCTGTATATATTTCTATCTCTGTCTCATTCGTTTAGTTTCTCCTACTTTGCAAAGCTCTGGTACGAACGATAATGCCTCTCATAAGTCAAAATGATGTATGTTTGTTCGTGCACCTATATAAGGACCCCTTATGGGTGCCCAGAACTCCAATACATTTTTGTAAGTATGTTTGTGTATGTACGCGAGTGTATATCATGATATGAAACTACTTTCGATACGTTGCTTTATATGATACAATTTTTAATGGAATAAAAATAAAAAAGTAACAATGTTTTTTTTTTTATGTAAATAAAGAAAATTATTGGTAGTAAGGAAGTAAATTCCTATCGTTTTAATGAATGGAAATCAATGTTACGATGTAGAAATCAATGGCACGAATTTTTTTGGCTACTTAATAATATATTTATAAATTATTTGAAACAAATATTACGTATAAAAATAATACAGAAAATATGCATACACCTAATGATCTATTAAAAAAAATTAATTTTATATAAATAAATATCGAATCATTAGAAATAACCAAAAAAGTTCGTAACGTTTTAATGAATGAAAATTAATTCCATACGATACAAAGTAACGGCAACAACTTTCTTAATTCTAAATACAAATACTCACACGACTATCTCAAATTGAAAAAAGTATGCATATGTGCATAATGTGTGTGTTGTTGTTTATCGGGTTACGAGTATCGTATGAAAGTTAGAGTGTGGGTAAAGGTAGTTGGTTAGAATCGAAGGAGGAGGAGGAAGAAGAAGGGTTGGAAAGAGAATGAAGGATGGGAAGAGGGGCAGAGGAGGGCTGAATGACAATAGACACGTAACTAGATCTAGAGCAGATCGAAAAAAAAGGGTTGACGTTTGTGTTACATAGCCTAAGGGTTCGTTCCTTCATTCGTTCGTTCGTTCGTTCGTTCCTAGGGTCGTTCTAACCTTCTCGTACCTTTTCGTAGAAAGAAAAAGGGCTGCCCGTAAATCATCGGTTAACGCACTGTTTAGGCGGGGCGGTTTCACGGTGGGTACAGTCTATGCATGAGCTTTTTTTTTACACTAAATAATTCCACCATTCCGCGAGTGCGAGTTTTCTATGGGGTGACGATACCAAAAAGCCGTTCCATAAACTTCTTACTATTCTTTACTTTCTATCTTTTTCTTTTTACGAGTGTCAAACCAATTTGTTGATGTCTTTATCTTTTTAACTGTTCATTTAATTTTACTTAAAAGAAAATTAAGTAACTGTATTAAATAAAAATATATTAAAAAAAGAATTAATCAAATACAAAATAACAGGAGTTGTAAACAAAAATTATGATTATTACATTAATAATTTTGTTTAAATTAAAAAATAAAAGAACAAATACGACTAACACTAATTTCTTTTCTTTTTATTTTAATTTTATTTTAATGTTTGAGGTTTTAACTAAGTTGCTAGGGATGTCACAAGGCAATATCATTAACACCACGTAGGTTTCAACATAGCATTAGTCTTGGGACTCACGAGAAAGAGAAAAAGAGAAAAATAAGCGTCTCAACGCATTATAATCCGGCGGTCGCGTTTTAAGCGGGCCCCATGAAATCTCGCTCTCTCAGTCTCTGTCTCTCTCTCTCTCTCACTCTCTCTTTCTCCGTCTCTTTCCACACGTGGAAGCGACATATTTATGGCTTGTTTTTAAATATTAAATGATACAAAGGCTTGCCGCCATGCTAGCATACGTAAAATCTTCTTCCCCTTCTTTGATACTTCTCAAGTTCGATAGAGACATTGTAGTTTAAAAAATCGTTCAAAAAGGGAAGGAAGAAGAAGAAGAGAACGAGAAAAAGAAAATGCCGTAACTAATCGCGAACTAGAATTTATTATTGGGGAAGATAAAAATAAATAAAAGGATATTAAAAATTCAATCTGACTTACAACTAAACATTACATAGGATTTACATTTGTATGAGAAGTAATGTCTTGTTTTAATTATTATGTTTTAAATGGCGATAAGAGCTTATGGCTATCGCAAATATTATTGTAAGAATCAAGATATGATCATAAATGAAACATTATATTATATTAATAAGAATATTTAAAAATCTTTGGTACATCTCTACAAATATATGAAGATATATTTGTAATAGAATTATAAATAATTATATATCATGTTTAGTGTGTTTATATACCTTCAGAAATGCATTGAAACATATATTTTAAAAGACAACCATTCAAATAAAAGAAAATCAAAAAGGTTTGATGTTGAATCCAAAGATGATCACCTGTAACAAAAAGAAAACTATATTAATCATACAATCAAGTATATAACAATAGCCTGACATATAAATCGTCCCATTCGCAGATGCATTTTTCAATCAAATTCTTTATTTATTTTTATCAAAAATCTCTATTACCCGTTGCAATAAAATTAAATTTAAACGCGTGATTTTACATTTACATAAAATATATATATAAAAAAAAAGAAAAAGGAAAAAGTACAAATATTAGATTACCAAAAAAAATAATATCTAATAATTACTATGAAATACTAATAGAAAAGAAAAATTGCAAATTAAATAAAATACGATTACATTCAAAAATCTTAAAGACGAAACAAGAAAAGAGAAATTACTATAATATTTACTGAACGTTATTAAAGCTTTAAAATTTAATAATATAAAAATTGTAATATTTCTGACTCTAACTAACACATATGCATCTTTTGGACAATATAGACACGAATTTGGTGTCTCAAGGAGATGGAATGGTCCATCATCTCCAATTACAACTACAAATTA
>NW_014569891.1:0-55090 GCF_001313835.1 Polistes canadensis
GTGCTGCAAAGGATTAATCTTTCACACATAGCTTTTATATCTTTGGAACGTTCTCGTCAATATTTTTTATACTTACAGTTGTCAAATTTTAATAAAAATGATTTTAAATGATAGTACACTCTTTGCCCTACACGTACATATATTTTTTTGCTGTGTGTCAGCTGGGTGGAATACTATTAACTATGTAAAGTATCGATTCTATTCTAATACCAAACCGTTATAATATGCCAGATTATGGTCGTACAATTTAGAAACGACTTAAAGACATTTTCACCCAATTACTCTCAACTGCTTATAATACTAATACAAATGAAATACATTTCACATTACAATATACACATGAAATAATTTCATTTATTTTCTTTCATACATCTTTTATAACAAATTCCGATGTTCGCGCGTTAAGTAACTCTATTTATTAATTATTACTAAATTAATTCGCGTTTTCCGTTAGCTATCCTTGCTCGTGGACAATCAACGAACTTAAAAGTTCATCGATTGTGCACATATTACACGAGCACATTTAATCGAATGTCCGAGCAGTTAATTATGTTAATCGATGACCTGTTAACATTTCGCACTTTTGTTATTGAGAGTAATATAATCGAATTGAAATAAAAATAATACTAAAAATGCAATGCATTTCTTTGCAATATTTTTATTTAATTTATTCTTTATATTGAATTATATGAAACATTTCTAAGACTAAATCGCGATAGTGCGATGAGCTAGTTATAATACTTAAAACTAAATATCAATTCATCAAAGGTTTTGCGGATTTGAAATACACACAATAGAAGTATAACTTCTTACGTGTGTACATAAGTACACACACCCGTGTTTTTTTTTTTTTTTTTTTTTAAGGAGGAGGGGAAATGCGTTACGCACACCCTTGCAGGTAAAGTTGTTGGTCGGGTAGTGTGGGGCTCCTACTTTCGTAGTTTACCCACTAAAACCCCTCCTCACTTCATTCTGCCTAAATTCGAGGTCAGCACACGTTAGTGGTTCGTCCTGTTGGTTTTATTAAACACCGGTGTTTTGCATTTTTCTGGCCCGCTGATTGAACCTCCAGAAACTTGCGAGTCCTCCGATAAGAACTCCTGTGGAAACGATCTTGAGCACTACCTCTTCTTCAGGATACGTCCTTCGATGAGTGGCTGTTTTTCTGCTACAAACTCCCCTGCTGTACAACAGTGTGATTGTGGTGTACTTAACTTTGCATASACCATACCATTCCTTAATCGATTCCTACCGGTATTTATATTTTGCTTCTTTCTCTTTATGTACTTCCTCGAAGTTAACGTGTTCAGTACGTTATTTGCGAATCAACAACTAAGACCTTAGTATCTTTTTTTTTAATATTTTTTTCGGGCTTTCGGAGAGCTATCTCTGTTACGAATTGAGGCTCCTCTTTAAACGTTTCATGCGTCTTTGCAAGGAGTCTTTTGATGTACGCTACGATAGCATTATGCCTATCAATACGTGATTCATGTGTTATACAGCATTTTTTTAGGTGATGGTTTAGTGTCTCTACCCCCCTGCATCCTGCCCGATATGTACGGTTTTTTAACCCCCCTTTCGCACTCCTGGATATTTTTGGCATTGCGACCATATATAATTAGATTGTAAATAAGTACAAAGTAAGTATCATATGTGCATGCCATCGTCGATATTATTTAAATGCGGCTGTGTTCTTTTTCAGTTTAAACGAAAACCATGTTTCTAACGCGAAACATACGTTAAACTATAAGTTTATGATAAATTGTGCATCATGTTAATACGTCATGATCCAAAATGTTAGCGTGCTATATCTAACAGGAAATGACTACGTTAATAATGTCTAATAATGTTCTTATTTTTAATCTTCGTATTTCGTCRAAYGCACAAAACAAACTTTCATTTATCTTTAGAACCTTTAACATGATTCGAAGCTGCATAATTAATTAATAAAACTTTCTTGTTTTCTTGTTAATGATGTGCATACAAATAGATATAATATATATATAAACTTTTTSATCACTTACTTTACGCGTATAACATAATAATGATGAATCAATTTCATTTGTACCATTTGCATTAAACAAATTCACACACAACTCGGGATATTTTTTCTTTGAATATTCTTGCTAAATTATCGATTAATTACATACACAAATATGAGAGTTAAACGAAATTCATCCGAGTTATTAATTGACTGCGAAGGGACTTAAACGATATATCACGAAATAAATTAAATAAAACAAATTTGCACTTTGCTTTTTTTGAATTTGATTAAATAACATATATACGTCTTGAAATAAAATAAAATAATAGTATTGTAACTGTAATGAAAAGAAGTGACAATTATTAATATCAATTGTCACACCAATTGCGCAACAAATAACAAGAGCAATGATAAACCTCCCATGTATTTGACAAATGACAAGAAACGAGAAAAAACATCCTATGAGTATTTTTACTACATATATACATAAAAAATGGAAATTATTGTTTTCTTTAAATATCTCCCGACACAAAGTTCGACGCCAACATTTGACCGATGCAGCATGTTAGTCGAGTATAATAGAAAACATAGACACCTCGATTTTATATAATTAATGGTAACCTATCCGTCTTTTCTTAATATTATCTAAAGAAAATATAAATTATATATATGTATATATATATAAAAAAATATGATCCTTCTTGTAGCATATTATCATTCGTATCCATCTTCCGTTAATTTGCTTAAACAATCGCAAGACTTGGATTGAGTAATGTATCTAAAAATAAAAAAAAGAAATTTATTTAAAAGCCACGTCGCGTAAAAAATAATAATATACTATTACTAAATAAAAATAAGAAATAGAGCTTTACATAAGCATATTAAGAGTTGCAGGAAAGAAAAAAACAAAAGTATTAGATTCTTAAGCGTAACGTTATCGCTGAGAAGAAAAATGTTAAATGAAGCAAAAAAGCAAAGCARAACTAACCCAAGATTTAAAACAATATCTTGTTTAATCAATTGTAAAACAACCGTTTATTCGTTGGATCCCTTCGTCCAACGCAGAGAATCATTTTGCCTGGTTTGGCATTCTTGAAGGTCTGAAGGGCCTTGGTATGGGTTGCACCGTCCATTGGTATGCCATTAATTGCTAATATCTCATCACCGACCCTAAGTGTACCTTCCTCRGCTGCTTGACCACCTTCCATAATATCCTTTACAAAAATACCCATGTAACCCTTCTTGTTGTCGGATCTTCCGACGATCGAGAAACCAAGTTTCTTTGTGGCTCCTTTTTCCAAGCTAACCGTCAACAAATCTTTCAAAAGACTTGATACTCTTTTAGGATAACAAGCTGGATGTGAGGTTCGTTTTCTGATAACTTGAAACTTTCTCATACCAGTCATCTTTTGTTCGGTATCATATCTGGTCTCGTTAATGGATAATTCACTTTTAGGCCGTTTAGACGGATTTTCTTCGGATTTCAACCGATTGTCACCACCATTATGAAGAGATTCAGGTTTCGGCACGGTGGTGGATACTATTACTCCAGGGTCTGATTTACTCTCTTGCAAGGTCCACGCTTCGGAATCATTTCGAGGACGAGGAACTCTATCTAAATCAGCCCAAGTATCACCGATCTCTTCGCCAAACGCAAACGTTGGTTCTCTGGCGATTTGAAGCTCAACGTTTCCCGCACAACTGCGTAACGCATTTCTAGCTTCGATGATTGTCATCCCACGTAATCTGCGACCACAGACTCGGACGATCTCATCGCCGATTCGAAACAATTTAGATTTGGCTGCTTCACCGTTGGAATCTAATTTCGATATTACGTAAAACGGTCTAACTGCTTCTCGTCTTTCTAAAGATATACCAAGATTGCCTGATCTTTCAACGCTTAGTTTCATAGTCTTTAATTCTCGACGTATTAAAGTAGACTTGGCTGGTGTTGAAGTTATCATCGTTGTTCGAGGATTATCAGCGAAAATAATTCTCTTAACTTTGTTGATTCTATTGATAGATTCCTCTGGTGATATTTCAGCTTCCAAAGCAGAACGAGATCTTTTAGGAGTATAATATTCAACCGGATTATTCATTAACATTGTCAATGAATTAATCTTATGAGCTGGTGGACTATCTTTGCAAGGAGACGAAGCATTGTCGACGAGAGTTAACACGCTGGCGCTACCATATTTTCGATTCCTTAAAGAAGTCATTGATTTCGTTTGTATCAATGTACTTGGAACAATTTTATTCGTCTGAGAAACAGTACCAACTTTCTTCGTCATTTTTATTGGGAATATTTTCGAATATTGACTCGATTCTATCTTAGAAACATTTCTAATGGAATTATTCAAAAATTCTGATTTAGTGCATTGCTCGTAATCATCGAAAGTACTTTCGTCGCAACTATCGGTTTCATCATCATCATCATCATCATCATCATCATCATCATCATCATCATCATCATCATTATCATCATCATCATCATCATCATCATCATCATCATCATCATCATCGTGTTCCGACATGACTAACGTCGATTCAGTTTTCCTTGAATTGCTCAAAAAATGATTTGCCTCCACGACGGTGTTATCATTAACATTTTCGGAATCCTCGCTGCTAGTTTTTGAAAGTTCAGCTTGGTCGATGATAGGCGGCAAAGACAGATCTATACCTTGATAATCATCGGAAGTTATAGAATAGCTACGAGGCTTAGTCATTCTTYGAATACATTGTTCACTGTCAGGAGAATCAGCACCTGTTCGTGTGCTATCGGAATCGTAACCACTCTCATCGCATCCTAGACGAAGATTRTTCATAAGATCCTCCAAACCGGTTAAAAGGCAAGATCTTGTTTGATCGTTCCTAAAATTGATATTACAAACAAATCATTGTAGAAATAATTTCAACAATCTATATATAAATATCAATTTAAAATAATAATCTTACCTATCGCGTTCATGAATGTTAATAAAATGATTCCTATTTTCGGTTCGACTAGATGTATTATTAATTTTCACGTTGACCTTAGACGTCGATGAAGAACATTCCGATATATTTTTCAAATTACTACCCTTCTCTAACTTATTCAAAGTCTCCTTTACTAATGCTGTACCCTCTTGAGTCTTTAACACCTGCTGATTCATAAGAATAAAGTCGATGACACGTTCCTGTTCCTGAAGATCCTGAATACTACGACTTAATTGTCGTTGCTTTTCATATAGGAAAGTCTCCCTTAATTGTTCATCTCTATTATTATTATTATTATTATTATTATTATTATTATTATTATTATTATTATTCAGGGACTTTAATTGAAAAGCAGATATGTTTTTAATGGCACCATCGCTTAAAGCTTTCTCCATAGAATGATGGCTCTCCTCCTGAATCGTAACGTTTCTCGACGTTGAATTCGAACTTAAGAAATGACTTCTCTCCGTTGAGCGAAATAAATTTTTCAACGATTCCACTCTGGAAACTCTCTTTGGCTTGGGAAATTCCGAAAAGGAATGTTCGTTCGAACCCTAGGATTAAACCAAAAAAAAAGAAGGTATTCACGTGAGTCTCAAATGAAAATGAAACAAAGTTCTTAAGTTAATTACATTTTCCTTTTCCTCCAAGCTTTCTTCGTATCTTTTTCGATTTGGACTCCAACGACGTCTTCTACCCGAAACCGAAAGTAACTCCGAACTTTCCGATCTCTTCAATTGATCCAACCTTCGACCTACTTTCCGACCCCATGTTGAGATACCTACAAATTAATCACGATTGTTACCACATTGTATAATACTTTTAAACTTTCACTATTTTTTTCCTACCCCTTAACATCTTATTCAAATGATCACATTCAAATTGGAAAATAATTTATTGACACGTTATTGATTATACATGACTTTACAAAAAAATTGTTCTTCTTTGTCCTAAAGTTTATTTAGTACTTATTAACATAAAAGAACAAGTAAAAGCGTGAATTTTTTAATTATTTTCCACTTTTTCTAAGTTATTTTAATTGTAAAATTTAATAAAAATAATAAACAATTTCGCGATTTGAATCGTTTCATTTTCAATTAAAAATTAAAAGCACAGATTTTGAAAAATATCGTTCAATCGGTCTCCTAAATACTAAAGCAAACTTTTTCATGTCATATATATTTTTTTCCTCTAATTACAACCTAAAATATCGAAATTTTATGCTTTAAAGTAAAAGTCAAATTTTGTCTTGACCCGTTTTATTATATCACCCAATTTGATTTCAATGTTAAATGAATTGACAAGAAGGAATTGTTGATACCTTTACGAGTTATCATGAACGATTGTCCAGTTACAGTTTTTTCAGACTCTCCAGCAGGGTCTCTAGTATCTTTATCGAGTCTCTTCGACGAACCATTTTTATCATTCAACAAAGAATTTTCATTCTGCTCTATAGTAACATCGTTCATTGTCACTATCTCCGAAATTTCGTCTTGCGGTATAGGTGTAGCTGATACCAGTTGAGGACAAGTGTCCGTTGTTTGTCTTTTGAACAAACGCATTATGACGTGTTCTGAAATCATAAAACAAACAAAATTAAATTCTACCAAAAATTCATATTAATTAATATGAATAATTAATAACGAAATCTGAAAGTTTAATAGAGAACACCGTAACAGAGGACACCATAATAGTGAGCATACCTAGACTATTAAACACTAGTCTAGATAGAATCAATTGTGTTTGATTACGTGTTTTGAATTTAACAGATTTAGGATTAACGATTAGCGAATGTGAAATACAGTTTGTTTTTAATAAAAATATATAATAATGTATGTCTTCTTAAGAATATATAAAAAAGAATCGGAACATTAATGATCGAGGTAATATTAAAGAAACTTCTTGTAATGTTTATAATATGTATTTTTTAAAAAAAAAGTCATAATAAAAAATGTTCAGTTGCTGAAGAAGTCCCGATAAAGGGACGAAACGTTCAATAAGGTCAAAACAAACGTTCTAAACAAATTGTTCAACCTGTCCAATTTCCCTAAAAAGAATAATTTAATTAAAAATTAATAATTTTATTTTTGGACGAGAGATAATAATTCATATTTAATCTTCAACAAAGAAAAACAAAAACAATCAAACTATAATCAGAGAATCAGAATATCATCAGACTGTTGTTATTCCAGGTAACAAATAAATCAGGACGAATCCAATGAAAGAAATCATTCTTCTAAATGAAAAAACAAGCACAGGTGTATCGGTTAATCGTGTATCGGTTAATCGTGTATCGGTTAATCGTGTATCGGTTAACGATCACTTTCTCAAGATTCGCAAAACGTTCAACGTTTAGCAAAACAGCAGCAGCAGCAGAAGCTTCCTACGAGCTCCGCCTTCTCGATTGGAAGGGCAAAAAGAAAACTTTTCTCTTGGTACTCTCTATAGCAATTTTATAATCACTATAACACGCTTACCGGTTTCATGAGTTGCGTCCTATTTCCAAATAACCGAGAGGAAATCGAATAAGGCGAGATGATGATCACCTTAGACTAACTTATTGTTCCTATCTATACAAATTGATCCAACATTTGATCATAACTATAAAGTCTACATTATAAACAATCAAAAAAGATAATCTTTTTATCCAATCTAATAAAACCTCTCCCTTCTCCTTCTCATTTTTAATGGTAATGTTAAAAAAAAAATCATCAAGTGAGCGAGTCCAAGCAAACTGGTTGGCTGCCGGTAAGCAAGTCAGAATTAGACGTCCTTCCGAGCTCACCTTTCCTCTGTGATGTAACACAGCGTTCGCTTTACGGAGAGAACCCTACTTGCATTCTCTCTCTTGATCGATCCTTCCTACCACTTACTTACACGAGGTATTATATCCTCGATTTCTCTTTTAAGTCTATCTTTACTATTACATATTTATTATACTTAAAATAAAAAATATATACAAAATAATATAATAACCTAAAAAATCTCAGAAAGCACTTATTATATTTTACTTTAAATATATATATTTATTAAATAAGAGATAGAATAAAATTATATAGATTTGATTGTGAGTTTTGAATTTACGAGGTATCGTACGTTTGCCAATCCAAATCCTTGTATTTAAAATATATATGATCAGATTATTTATTACTGAATGTACTTTCCAAGTATGTATTTTCCAGATAAAATATCTTAAGAAATATCGAAGTATAATATTTATGTATTATTATTTCAATTAATAACGTGACACACCCCTTGACGACACCCGGTATATATCGGTGGCAACAGACTCTCGATCCAAGAAAGGAAAACGAGAGAGAGAAAGAGAACGAACAGGGTGTGGAAGCTAAGGAAAAAGTACTACTTCTCGTGCCCACGTAGGATTTATATATACCTTACAGCCCGTATAAGTGCATATAGCGAATATTCGAGAATCAAAGTAACTCTTATCGATACCACATATCGTTTTCGATCTTTTGCCCGAAACGTTTAAACTCATGAGTATAAAACTTATTCGTTTAAACCATCCTCTTGCATCCATTTCCATATCGCCACATATTTGCTACCCATTTATGGCACTGTCCTTTAATTATAAAAAGAAAAAGAAAACAACAAGAAGAAAAAAGCACGAAAGAAAAGGGAGTGGCGTCATGTTATAAATGAAGTGTAAAATCGTGAAAAACTTGATCTTACCATATATATGTATATACCTATACTAATAAAAAAACGAGATTATGATAATGCGTAGTCGTCAATGATCGAGTTCGTTGACTCGATTCTCATTTACAGTGCGAGTCAGTCTCTTCTGATCAAATTTATTAATTAGTAAAAAAAAACCCACCCCAAGAAAAAAAACGTATATTCTTAATAAAAAAAAATTCCGGACAATATAAATAAAAAACAATAGATTAATCGAAATTAAATACAACACTTAATACTTCTTCCACGTACAATATTGAAACAAAAAAACTCTAGTAATAAATGTATTATTGTTTATTGTTTATTGATAAGAATTTTGGCCACGAAATTTTCATTCCCTAAGAGCCACAAAATATAAGAGTTGTATAGTGTACAATTAAATTAACAAATTAACAACAAATTAATAATATATATGTATATCAAATTCAAAGCAGCTAAATTACACAACTCTCAAAATAAACGGTCCATATATAAACTCAAATCACACAGGATATCCTGTAGTTGGTCGTGGCCCGAAATATAACCGAAGGTTTCACGATAAGCACGTTCATAATTACGTTAGCGATCGAGTGGTATCAATTTACAAGAAGAAGATGGATGCACCCACTTTGTCTCTTTGAGAAAGTGCAACGAATTGGAACGAAGCCAAAGCATGACGTGTACGCACACGCACACCGAGACAATAAGTGGTGGTAAAGGGGAAATTTTAGGCGTTTTTAATTTTCCATTCATATCCTATCTCTCCCCCTATTTCCTCCACCCCCCCCCTCTTATCTCCACCCTCTTCCTCCCTGTCGTTCTCCTCTGATTTTTCCCTTCTTCGTTTCATCGCCTTCATTTCCTCTTCTTATTCCCCTTTTTTTTTTTTCTTTCATTAAACGCACTTCTGCACTTTTTCTTCCTCCAGAAATAAATGTAGCGCAGGATGTTCATCGTCTCTCGTCGACGGAAGTGCCAACTTCCGCTCGTTGTCGTGTTTTCACGCTTTTTTTTTCCTTTTTTTTTTTTTTTTTTTTTTTTTTCTTTTAATATTTTTTTCTTCTAAGTGATCATGATCGTTACCAATTCTCAGGGCTATCTTAATGAATATTTTATTTTATACTATAATTCGATGATAAACTTAGTCATTAGGATCCAATATTTTGAAATAATTTGATAAAAAAAAAACAACTCTTTTAACTTTCCCCTCAAAAATATCTCAAATTATTCTTAAAGAAAAATCTTATCATCAATTTTATCTACAACAATAAATAATCTTATTTCTATTCTAAATGCAAAGATTTAGATAGACAGTTATACGAGCTCATAAATTCAAAACTCATTTTCCTAGAAAGAGAGAGAGAGAGAGAGAGAGAATGGACCATCCCTAATAGATATAATAATCTTGCTCTCACGAAGAATCATACTTCCGCATTGATTTCAACGATACCAAACGTCAAGTTCGAAACTAACCAACCCACACGTAATACGTTAGAAATTTACATACATTTACTTCTAGTATAATCTAAATAAAAAAAAAATGTTTAAGTATAATGATGCAGAATATGCCGAAAAAGGATACAAAACGTAGAGAAAAATAACACAACCTAAACACACACACACATACATACACACGCATGATCTTCTGGTTCGAGATAACGGTACGAGATCATAGGTGATATGCGTTAGATGCATTACAGTTAGCCTTCTTATTTTATTCGGCGATACTAATCGTTCTTCTATATCGTACGTGTATTACTTATTATACTTGAAGTAAATATATATATCTATATATATATACATATATACATGCTCATAGGTAAAAAAAAAAAATAATAAGAGAAAAGAGAACATACGTGCAGATGCACGTATTTGAAAACACGCTTTGAAAATATCTACACGCGGAAAGAACTCGTGCAAACGTTCTTGTGTTCACGGCCGAACACGATTCTCTTATTAGAACAAGACAAGAGAGTAAGAAAGAGAGAGAGAGAGAGAGAGAGAGAGAAAGAGAGAGAGAGAGAGAGAGAGAGAGAGAGAGAGAGAGAACAAGCTGACCGTAAAATGTAGGTGATCGGGTCTCGGTCTTTCTTGTGAACTTGGAAGAAAAAAAGTTAACTGAATCGCAACTACTTTCGAGTCACGCTACGTTTCTTTTCTCTTATCCTCTTTTTCTCTTCTTCTTCTTCTTCTTTTTCTCTTCCTATTATTATTATTATAATTATTATTATTTTTATTATTTATTCCATCTTTTTCTCACATCCTTGATTATTCTAATCGCACGCGAATATCCACCACCATATTTGCGATTTTAATTTTCATTGACGTATAAAACAAATGTGTCAAAGTTTCTTATAAGATATCTCCTTATACATTTATTGTTTGTATTATTCCATCTCAAGGATTTTACCGCGAATAAATGATTTTCCATATAGGAAAAAATGATTTAAGAAAAAAGAAGAAAAAGATAAAAAAAGAATAAGAGATGTATAACACAAATAAATATTTGAAGATTAGATAATTTTGTCACAGAATGATGAACAGGTGGGTCAATTTGCAAAAATGATTTTAGAGAGTATCCGATGTGTTTCTATTCTTGTTCAAAAGTTTACGGCTATGGAAAACGTCATCACATTTTTGACGCTGCTAAATGTATGTATGACCTTAAAAGCATTTACTTTAATAAGATGCAATCGGTACAAGGGTTCTAGTAAGACAAGAGGAAACACACACAACACAGAGCTAACATAAGTGAGAATTGTGCGTAATGTTAACGATGTTTATTGAAGTTACTATGTAAGTTCGTGCGTGAATATATATATATAATACATATGTAAGGAGTGCAGTTTAACGGTCCGTGCATTGAAATTTTCTCGAACGTACGTGCATTTACTCGCAAGTTACTAAAGTTACTAACAGTCTTCGAAACGATCGATTTTTTGAAAAAAAAGAAAAAAAGGGTTAATCGTTACTAAATTTACCAATTATTTCAATTGAAGTTTCTCAAAGGTTTCATGTATAGTAATATATTCATGTAGGATTATTTTTGATCTCCATTTTCTTATCCTGCTGTGATAAATTGAATCGAAGATATATGCAGGTAAATGCAATTGATAGATGTATAAAAGCACGTCGTATTTAAAAAAAAAAAGAACAGTCACAGTCGGCGTTTACGCGTCGCATCGACCATACTACTCTCGTTCGTATGGGGTATTTGAAATTCGGCGTGGTAGGAATCGTAACGTTCAAGATTATTACCCTTCTGCTCTCAATCGCGTTAATTAGAGTTAATTAGTATTCACGGACGAGCAAATGCCGTAGAGAGGAACGGTTGGCTCGCGATTATCGGAATGATCTCGGTTGCTTACTATTCCTATACGTTTCTTCTTTCACGATGAAAAGTGCGAGCCATGGATTATTTTGAAAAGTATTCTTGGAATTTGCAATGCCCCAATGAAAAATCCATTTGTCTATTTTCTTGGAAAACCGCGAGAGTTCGATGCACCACCGACCGATTAATGTTACAATGGTTTATTACATTTTCAAATGTTATTTTTTCCATTGTTAATTATTTATAGTATAACTGATAACATATATAATTAGAGCTTAACATTCAAACATCTATCTAGCAATATAATTGGACCGTTATTATCATCTCAAAATTGAGTCTACCAACGGATCAAATTTCGAATAAAAATAAATTACTATGATATTATATATATATTTCGCGTAAGAGTTAATTGAAGTTGAAAATTCCATGCGAACTCATGCACGTTCGAATATACGCTCGAATATACGCTCGAATATTATATCCTTTTTGATATACAAGGAAGAGAAAAAGGAACAATACCGTTCGCAAGGAAGACCATGCCAAAGCGTGGGAGAATCGTATAAACCGAGCAAAAGGCATATAATCTAGAGAAGACTACTTTAAAGTGGGAGAAAGAAAAAGATAAAAGGAAAGAGGGAAAATAATACTCCAAAAGGACAATCGACATCTGCTTCTGTACCGCATCGGAAACCTTAGCCATGGGTTTTACAGGATGAGGGCGAAGACAGGTTCCCATGGCCGGTAGGGCAAGCAACCGAACATATATATCTATACATACACACACACACACACACACACACACACACACACACACACATATATATATATATAAACCATAGAACCTCTATCAGGTGCACCAGAATCCTGACCCCTGTCAAAGAGAAACCTCTCATAAATTTCATCGTTTTCCTTCTCAAACAATACATCTCCTTTTTAACAATACAAATATTTTTGTAAATATTAATATTACACCGTGTAATTTAATTTCAAATCATTTTTATATGAATAATTTTAATTTATTTTTATTAAAAACAAAAAAAAGAATCTCATTTGATTAAATTATTCGACGAAATGTTTTCGTCAAAATTGTCGAAATAATTCGAAGAAACGCGTATTTGATTTTTTCTATCCAATGTAACTTCTTTCCGAACCAACGGAAAGAGATTTTTTTGCATCGAGTAATTAACAAGCCGTCTTAATTGAGCTAGTTAATAAAAAGTTTAAACTAAAACTATGAGAGATTTCTCGTTGGCGCAACACCGTTGCATTCTCAAATTTTCATGATGATTTATTAACGATCCAAGACAATTGACCTGCTTCTCGACCATAAGTCTCGTCTATGTCGCATCTAATTAAATTTTGCGCTAAGGAATAATGTTTTTGTAATAAGTATAGAATGATTTAGCCGAAGACTTTGACTTTAACGATCGTTTCGCACGAAAGCAATTAACCGGTCGTTTGCGTTTAAGTAACGATTAACGTTAATTTTCTAATCAACGAATCTAGTTTCTTTTCCTAGATGAAATAATCATTTTCTAATTTCTTCTTCTATAACAATTACTAAAATCACAGTTGTTATAATACAAAAACAAATGAGCGAAAACTGTTACCTGATTACAAATGATAATATTAATAAATAGAATAAACTATTAAAAACTGTTTTTAATAGATCTGATAAAAATAGGCCAACAGTTGTAACGTTAACGATTTCTTAGAGAAAGTATCATCGACTAGTATTTATAGTAAATGAATCGACGACCACGACGACGATAACGAGGGACGAGCAGGAGTAGTAATAGGAGTACAGCAAATGAAAGAACAGAATTTTCCCACGAAATTTCCAGCCAATCGGAGAATCGGAATTCACCTTTCGAAATGCATCAGCCCAGCAAATGACTAACTTACGAAAAAATGAAAAAGTTGCCAGCTGTAAGAGAAGCTTTTAACGAACCAACCGGAAACGTGTCCTTTGCCTACACACACACACACACACACACACACACACACACACACACAAATACGCACATATGTATAGAAACACATAAATGCAAACACGTGGTATGTGAACGTTGCACGTAGACATTTTATTTTGATATAAACTTTCGTAAATTTCCGGTTAAATACGCATATAAAAACAAACTGATTAAATAGATCATATAAGAAAAGGAAATAAAAGAAGATAAATGTTGATGATGAGTCGAAAAATCATTTCAAACACGTGATACCGTCATAAAGAATATTTTTAAAATGAGACTCTTCATCAATTTCGTTCGCAATCGAGATCATTTCATTTCAGCACAACGTTTTCCGAAGTACTATAATTTGATAAATATTAGTGTGGTGCATATGAAATGTCGGATTTTTTTGACATGTGAATGTTTTTCTTTCCCCCTGTTTTCGTTATTTTTTTGTTTCCGGCATAATTTTGTTTACGGTCGTACTGTCCAATGCCAGAGTCACATTTCAACAAAGCAGATTTTCTCAAAAGTGTTCAATTTTGTAATTTTTTTTACATTTTCTGAGGATGTGAATTCAACCGATATTCGTGTAATTTTGATATATCAGTATAAATAATGAGTATAATAATGCTGCAAAATTTGCACTCAATATAAACCAGGCGTTTGAGAAAAATACTGTTAACGATCGAAAAACTTCGCGCACCTATCTTATTCACCGGATCTTTCGCTAACTAACTTTTATTTTTGTAAACATTTACAACAGTTTTTACGTGCTAAACAGTGTAAAAATGAAGACAGTCTGAAAAAGTCCATATCAGAGTTTATTGATTCTAAAGATCAGAATTTCTTTAACACAGGCATCTGTGTATTATAATCTCGTTGGGAAAAGTGTATTTAAGCAAATAGAGTTTATTTTGATTAAATAAACAGATTTTGAAAAAAGATACGATGTTTTATATATTCACTTTAAAATCCGACATTTCATACGCACCAACCTAATACAATAAGCTGAACGGGGACGAAAATAATGATGGAGGAAAAAAAAACGAAAGATATAAATTAATAATAAACGGAAAAGAAATATAATCTAATAATGTAGAAAAATAAAAGATGAAAAGATAATAGGATAAATTAACAAATAGGAAAAAAGAAAAACAAGAGATATACAGTAATAAATAGATAGAAGTAGATAAATTAATAAATAGAAAAAAAAATAGAAATAGATATCAATTAAGAGCACAAGAATCGGATAAAGTAACGAAGAGAATGAAAACAGTGAAGATATGGGAATAATAAAGGAAAAACAAAGATAGAAAGAAAGGGTGAAAGATACAGAATAATGAATAAAAATGAAATTGTAAGAGAAAGAATAATTAAGAGAAACGGATATAAATAAATGCATCAAAATAGAAAGAAAGAAAGAAAAAAAGAAAGAAATTATATAGTAGGAGAGGAAAAGAGAAACAAGGACGAAGTAATATGAAAGGAATTGCGGAGATAAGAAAAGAGAGAAAAAAGAAAAAAAAAGAAAGAAAGAAAGAGAAAGACGTAAAGCTGCGATGCAGAGAGTTCGTTGGCCGATTGTCTACCTTTGCCGTGTTCTTCTTCTTTCTCTCTCTCTCTCTCTCTCTCCCTCTCTCCTTCTCTTTCTTTCTATCTATCTCTCTTACTCTCTCTTTTCTTGCGGTCCATTTCGTCCGCTTTATTCACCACTATCCTTAACCGTGGGTGTGAAAGTTACTATGTGTATGCTTACGTATCTATATGCATATGTATGGGTAATGTGTGTGTGTGTGTGTGTGTGTGTGTATGTATAAAAAAAAAAAAACGAAGAGAAGGGAGAGATAGATAGAGTGAGAGAAGATATATACAGGGTCTCCTTTCGTAGAGGGTGACGTCATCGATCGATAAAACAAGCAAGGAGTGCAGGTTGTCTCACGGATCCTCTTTCTCTCTCTCTCTCTCTCTCTCTCTCTCTCTCTCTCTCTCTYTCTCTYTCTMTMTATATGTTTTTCTCTCCTTTCGACTTTATAAGGAATCTTGTATAACCGACGCGTGATTCGTCCGGAGTTTGTACTCTCACTCACTCACTCATTCCTCATTCTTATTATTATCGGAGTCTCGTTTCGCGATTATGTTCGTTGAATTAATACACTGCTACTATTTATCTCTTTTTATAGACGTCTATGAAGAAGTGTAGATTTCTATTTTTTTTGTTTTTTTTTTTTTCTGTAAAAATGCATACGCATATATCAACGTCTTTGAGATTTTTCACAATCTTTTGTAAATTATCATTGGTTTGTATTTGATACGCGCAAGTACGAGTTAATCTAAAAATATTTATACATACGTATATACATAGAAGAAAAGAAAAAAAAACTAAACATCTGCATCGTAATAAAATCATAATGATGATCCCATCAAGAAAATAAACGTAATTCGATGCATGAGGACACACGTGGCTAAGAAAAAAAGGTAGCAGATCGAAAACAAAGTTGTGTCTCGATTAGGGTACTTCTTAAGAATGAAATATTCGTACGCTTGCAAGCTGTCACGATATTAAACAGCAGGGATAAATGATTGGAACAATACGTGTATCAAGTATCATAAACACCCATGTTATTTATGATCACCTATTTTTATTCCAAGTCCGATCAGGCTAATATTAAATTCATGAATTTGTCGATTTAAAAAGAATAAATACGCTATCTTATAACGAAATGATATTTAATTATTCCAATAAATTCATTATTATTCGTTGTAGTATCATTGATGATAAGATTCGATTAGATTTCCTTTCTATTTTCAAATGAAGATGAGATCGAATATACACGTTTGTATCTAATGTAAACAATAACAAATGCGTTATCAATAACATTGGTTAATTCTCGAAAGATCGACTATATTTATACACAAAGGATTATAATTTATTATATCTAAAATAAAATGGATTTCAATACTAGATATATTCGAATAAGATACGACAAGTTCATTTTCTAATGTACGAATGATGAAAAAACTTGACGTTATTAAATCATAAATCATTGCTGATATTTGTACAATATCTGAATAAAGCTTTCACGCGTGGGTTTAAAGTATTTAACAAATATAACTAGTTAACAGTACCAACAAACCATTTGTTCATGTTGTACATGTTTTATATCTGAATGATGTTCAGGTATAAAAGTAATATTTTGGGTATTCAAATACCAAATGACAACATTGTAAAATATTAATAAATATGTTTAGCAGGAAAATTTGACATGATTGATTGAATGATTCAATTTGATCAAAATAAAGTTCTAGTTCTTTATACTGTTCAATTTCCCTGCTAAGCATATTTATTAATAATTTGATTTTTGGACGAGAGAAACAACTAATTGTAAAATATATTCGATCGTAACTTTGTGTGTGAATCCCTGTTTAAAATGTTTTCTTAAATATTTTTTACAAAGTGCGATAAACAAATCAGTGAAAAAAAGAAATAATAGGTTTAACAATATTGTTATCATTAGAAATAAATTGATTGCAATTTACAATAGAGGATCGTTAAAAATCATCTTTCCTACAAAAGTATGGCATCGAATAAAACTTTCCGAACCGGACAACTTTTACATTACGTAAATACGTGTCAATGGAGAAATGCAAGTAACTTTTGAGGTCGGACATTTTTCATTAATGCTACGAACGTGACGAAAGATTTGTGTCGTCGAATTTTCATATCTCCATCTAATCTTATCGTACACAATTACAAACTAATTATTTCGAGGTATTAATGGACGCAGAGATAAGTGTTGTGCATGATATATCACTTATGGTAGTTTCAACATCAACAATCTACGCGCAATCCTATACCATTAACAATAATTAAATACGATAAACACGTATTTACTAGATAGATGAGCTAAATATCATTTGAAAAATTGTAGATTTTGTGTGTAATGTTTGAAATATTCTTAAATACTTCATTTCAATTTCACGAAACATACAATGTGAACTAAAACGTGTGCAATGTAATTATAATTTTAAAAACTTGATAAACACCAATTTCTTCCATAAAGTTTTATCCAGTTATATATAATATGTTTTAGCCATGACTACTTAGAAATAGACGATGACGAAAAATCATGCGAATTAGATGACACAGTCAATATTATAAATAATCAATGGATGAATATGACAGCAGGATGACGTTGCAAATATTATTAACAAGAAAACTAAAGAAAAAAGGATTATAATAAAAAAAAAAGGAATAAAAATAGAAAAAGAATAAGAAGAATAAGAAGAAGATGAAGATGAGTTGTAACAAAGAGAAGTTCGCTTGCAGAAGGTAGACTTCGCGCGTGGCAACCACGGACGGTTCTTGCCATGAAGAAACAAAGGTTAGAGCCGCGAGTTCCTCGTAAATCCTCTCGGCATCTCAAACTTTTTCTTCTTCTTCTTCTTCTTCTTCTACTTCTTCTTCTTCTTCTTAACGCTCGCCACGAAACTGAACTCTCCATTGAAGGAAGTTGTAAAATCGCGAAGTAACCGAAAGAAAAGTAGCATTGAAAATGCGCTCGTAGACAACAACAAAATATATACTACGAACCTATCTTCTTCTTCTTTTGTTTGTTTTTTTTTTCCTATAATAACAACGCCGATAACTAATCCAAATATAACCTAAACTTATACGTCGATTAGAAAAATATGATATGTGTAACATATTCATTGATGCAGTCTGTGTTATTATTTTTATCTATATAATAAATTAAAATAAACAAAAAAATATACTAAAGTATAAAATAATATATCGACAATAAATTGATAAGAAATTAACAAATAAAATACAAAGTAAGAGACACTCTCTTTAATTAATTAACATTATTAAATATTTATCAATTTTTCTCGCGAAATATATTTAACAATAAGGATTTCATTTAATTAATCGATAAATCGATAATTCATAACGCGTAATCGAATTATAAAATATAAATGTGAATAATAAAACAACTTACCTTCGCGAGTTTGGATCGAAAGAATCCTTGAAAGGGTCTCAACGAGAATTAAAGCATACTCCGATCGAAATAAATCTTTTTCTCTTTCCTTCTCTCTCTCTCTCTCTCTCTCTCTGTCTCTCTGTCTCTCTCTCTCTCTCTCTCTCTCTCTCTCTCTCTCTCTTTCTCTCTTTCTCTCTTTCTCTTTCTTTATACGATAGAACGATTTTGGTCACACAATGAAAATAAATTTCATCGGGGTTCGGGGTTCGGGTGTAGGTGGGAAAGAAAAAAACTATAAATGATCTATATAAGCAAGATGATAAATTATTTTTTTAACAGTTTTAAGCGTAAACTCGAAATATATATATATATATATTTTTATCTAAGAGCGAACGATCCGAAGCGCGGCACGACTCCGTCGAAACTGTCGAATCGAAGCAAACTCGAACAACCGGCCAGGATGGCGTTGCAAGCAACGTCAACCACGTGTGTCCAAGTACTGTCTTCTAAGTCAGTGAAAAAAGGGGTGGGGGAGGATAAATGCATGGGACGGTCCAACAACCCTTCTCCTCCTCCCCACCTTTTGTAAGGAATATTTATGTTTCTCCTACAACTTGTTTATATCTTCCTTTTTTTGTTTTCTTTTTTGTTTTTTTTTAAGCTTGCGACTTCTTTTTTTCTTTCTCTTTTTCTTTTTTCCTCTCCTCTTTCTCTTCCTCGGAAAGTTCTTTTATTTTTGCAAACTTTCACGAAAATCTCTACTTTCCAATTATTATTGCGCAGAAAAGAAAATCTAAAGATGAAGAGACAAAATAACAAAATAAAGTATCCGATAAGGAGAAAAGTTGGCATGAGTTAAACGTTATCATTTCATTTTGTCTCCTTTATTTTTTCTTCTTCGGGTCCCTGACTGGTAGATATCGTGATCGAGTATTCTAGAATCTGGAACGTGAAATTGCACGCTTTCTTCATTTAAAGTTATATATTATTCATTAAATATAGTAATATATTATATTTAATGAGCTTACTATTTAATAGGCAACTACAAGATATGTGGATGTAAATTTTCATAACCAATATGCAAACGTTGAATTTTCTCAAAACAACAGAAAATAGATTCACACGACTTTTTAAATAAACGGTCCATATATTGGGTTGGCAAGAAAGTATTTGCGAATTTTTTCCATAAAATAAAAGTGTTTTTTTTTTTACTTGTAATGAACTTTAATCTATAATGTWTAGTCCATTTTGTTCGATGACCTTTTGCCACTTCTCTGACAACTTGAAAATTCCACGCTCGTAGAAAGTCTGATCTTACAGCGTCATCATCATTAAAAGTTTTACCACGGAGGGAGTTGTCCAGAGATCGAAATAAGTGGTAATCCGATGGTGCAAGATCAGGACTATATGGTGGGTGTAACATCAATTCCCAACCAATATCCATCAATTTTTTCCGAGTAGCCAAAGATGTGTGCGGCCTAGCATTGTCCTGGTGGAAAATGACACCTTTACGATTGACCAATTCTGCTCGCTTTTCCTTGACTGATGCATTTAATTTGTCCAGTTACCGACAGTAGACCTCCGAATTAATGGTTTGGTTCTTTGGAAGCAGCTCAAAATACACCGGACCTTTCCAATCCCACCAAATTAAGAGCAGAATCTTCCTTTGTGTGATATTTGCCTTTTAAGCGGTTTGCGATGACTCATTAGGCGTGCACCACGATCGTTTTTGATTGGCATCGTTGTATACAATCCACTTTTCGTCTCCAGTGATGATTCGTTTTAAAAACGGATCGAATTCATTGCGTTTAAGCAATAAATCGCAAACGTTGATACGCTGTGTCAGATGAATTTCTTTCAAATCGTGCGTAACCCAAATATCCAGCTTCTTAACGAGCCCAACACGTTTTAAATGATTCTAAATAGTTGTATGTGAAACATTTACCTTCTCTGCATCCTCCCATGTAGTTATGTGACGATCCGCTTCGATGATGGTTTTAATTTCATCCTCATTCGGCTTAACTGGTCGACCTGAACGTTGCTTATCTTTAAGAGAAAAATCTCCAGAACGGAATTTTTCAAAGCAATTTTRGCATTGCCTTTCTTTAAGGGCTTCATCACCATACACATCACGTATCTTTTTTGCGGCTTGCCTTGCGTTCTTTCCTTTACGGAAATAATAAAGCAAGATATAGCGAAAATGTTCATTTTTGCACTCCATATTAATATTCAAATAAAAAAAAAACATTAAGATAATATCTGCGCAATGATTTGATAACGTTAAGTAAGGATTACAGATAACATATATAATAAAAAGAAAATCATAACATTAACGAGCATTATAAAAATGGGAGTGAGACATCTATAATAAAAATCCGCAATTACTTTCTTGCCAACCAAATATTTATTATTTGTATATATTTTTAGATATATAATATCAAGGATTCCTCCGATTGAGAACAGGATGTAAGAATGAGTAAAAAAGTAAATATTTTCGGGAAGGAAATAAAGGAGACGATTCGATTCGATTGGCAAAGTTAAAGACATAGTCTATTGGTACTGGGGACTATTCTAGCGCGAAAGAAGAAGAAGAAAAAGAAAAGGATGGAACAGGTTCTACATTCATTCACATCTTGCCGGGGACCTTGAACAGAAGAAAAAGCATTCCGTGCAGTTCCTACTACTATGGATGAGAAGAGAATCCTCTTCTCATCCTGTATTCGACGAGCACTGCCCTCGAGCTACGAAAGACCTGTCGTAAATGTCCAACAAGACGAACCAATAAGCTCGTCAATCCATGTGAAATCCCCACCCTCTCTTTTTCTCTCTTTGTCTACAAATTTAAATTTAAAATAAAGTTTACAAAAAATGTTTTAAAATTAATATATTTTTGTAAAATAAAAATAAGTTTAATATCGATGTCAAAAGTTATACTTGAGTTGTAAATTATTGATCGTTTGCATATAGAAATTTGTGGAATTGTCATTGGTTTCGAGCACACAAGGAAAAAAAAAGAACCCACAATACGAGATACGATTATCTTTCTACTTTTCTTGATATCCCATTTTCAAAAGAAAGAAATAAAGAGAACTCTTCAAGGTATCCAATATGACACGATAATCGTGAATATTCCTGCAATGCTCATTATTTTTAACGAGTTTCTTGGTTGCTCCACTTTATTGAAGTACAACAGGTGAAGTGCACTGCGAATAAATTTCAATGTTCCTTTTAAAGAGGGGAAGAACTTACGAATCGAGAATTTACATTATTCATATTAGAGCACGTGCGTAAGCAATCATTTTTATCTTGATATATGTGTCGTTCACGAGCCTAAAACGATTAACTCCAATTTTAGAATTTACTTTTATTTTATTCCTAATTTTTATATTTCAAATTACTTACATGAATAATTAGTTTGAATACAACCAAATCAAAATAAATTCAATGACCGTTGAATAATAAATGATAGAATAATTTACATACTATATAACTTCATAAATGTATTTTATTTCTCATTTTAAGGAGTTAATCGATTTGACGAATGGGCAGCTCCATATACCGTAAAAAAAAATCCTCGTCGTCGTCGCCATCATTATGGTCGTCTAAGGAAAAAGATAATAAGAAGCAAGTCCTTCGATGATTCTCTCGAGTATGGTTTAACGTGTGGTAAGCGTGTTATCTGGGGGCACTAATCTAAAACGTTTCAACGTGAGATGCGTGGGCACGTGTGTTCGCGGTGATCGGTGCTTAAGAAACACCTCGCGTAAAAGAAGAATGAAATAGCCTACGCCTTTCTCACGAGAACAAGTATATATGTAAAAGTGTATAGGTACATGCAATAATACAGTACACATACACACACACACACACACATAAAATATATCTATACGTGTATAAAGGAATACGACGAATAAAAAGATCCGAATGATTTTGACACTCTTTTAACGAATATACTTGCACGAGCTCGGGGCATTAATAATAATCCATCGAAATCTTCAAGGAGATCTCATCTACATAGAGAGATCTTATCTACAAGGATATTTAATTTTTTGTATATCTTTCTTTTTATTCGACTCGAATTCGTATAGATTCACGATGAATCAAACCTCGAACGATCGAAACGATTACGAGACACCCTTTGATACTTTAAGGCTCGCTTTAAGAGGATTTCCAAGGAGAGTTGTCAACGGTTACGATTTTGCAAGTTAACGATACTCAAAAGAATTTGATAAAAGTAGAGAGAGAGAGAGAGAGAGAGAGAGAGAGAGAGAGAGAGAGAAAACTTTTGATCTCCTTTTACGGCGAAGCCTTATAAATTTGAACATCAAGATTATTCGAATAGAAAACCTACGCTTTGATATTATTCTCTACTTTCTTATTTTAATATCGAAATAAAACTAAAATCTAATTCGAATCTGTGTGTGTGTGTGTGTGTGTGGTATTTTGAAATCAATGTTGAAATCTTCTCCACAATATATTGTCATATATAAAAAATTGTTAGGTTGGTGCGTATGAAATGTCGTATTTTAAAGTGAATATATAAAACTACGTATCTTTTTTCAAAATTTATCTATTTAATCAAAATAAATGTTATTTGCTTAAATACACTTTTCTCAACGAGATTATAATAAACAGATGCCTGTCTTAAAGAAATTCTGATCTTTAGAATCAATAAACTCTGATATGGACTTTTTCGGACTGTCTTCATTTTTTCACTGTTTTAAATCCGACATTTCATATACTTTAGACTGAAAAAAAAATTGACGCTAGTTAGAAAAGTAAAAGAAAAAAAATGATTACTATTTAATGAGACATGAAAAGAAAGAAAAAAATTAAGAAAATTACGAGGAAGAACAATAGGCTTTTAGGAACGACTACGACGATCATCACTTTGCTACTTGAGTACCTCACAACGCCCTCTTATTTACCATAATTACACGGAGTCCTGTGTAGGTTTAATTAGTCTGGTCATTTAATCCAAAAGAACAATGATTGGTAGTAATGTCGCAGTTTTCCTAATGACAGGTCACATTATGTTACTTTCTTTATAAGGACTGTTTCAACATACCGGACGCTTTGTATTTTAGAGTAAGAGATTACGTTTACTCGATATACAATAATTGATTAGAATACGTTTGATCGTATTTCGATTTAACTAAGCTAAATACGTTCAGTGTGTTTCTCTTTTTACTTTGAATTTTTCAATTTCATCTATCATTGTCACCCTTAAAACAAAGTTTAACTATAATCAAAAATTCTTATAAAATAATTCTAAAAAAACTTAATAGAAATAAAATTGATATTATAGAAAGAGTAACTTTCATATAAAAGATGTCAAATATTCCGTATGACTATCTAAATATAACTAAACTTGAAATCTTGAAAATTTCCAACGGAATCAAGTTTATGTTTTTTATGAGTGAAAAGGATAATCATTCAAACAACGTACGCAACTTCAAGTACGTAGTTACGTACATAAGTACGTTCGTAGGGTTTTCGTAGTGACACGACAGGCAAACCTATATAAAGACAATTAATTTGTGGTTTTTTTCATGCAGCTGAAGCGCAAACCGCACTGAAGCACACGCAGGTAGGCACGCACTAGGTTAAAAGGTGCAGTATATAAAAGAAGAGGGTGTCACAAATGTGCACGTTACACCACGTTACGTTGCACGTTACATCCTGATGAATATTCTCACCTGCTCTACGTGTAACGTCTGCTTAAAAATAACAACACCTAATGTAGTATCCTCCCCATTATGTAAATAATATTTATCGACATAATTACGAATTATTCGTTTCATATCTTCCTATAGGAAATTATATTATGAGCTGTTTATTTGGAAAGTGGCTCAAGTCCATTTTCCAAAAAAATCAAGTTAACTACCTTAATAGTTACATTTTTACATGATTTTTTCATTCTGAAGCAACTCTGGATACTAATATATTTCAAATTATTAAGATTTTGTAACACGAAAATTTGCTGGTTAATGAAGTAATGAAAAAGTTTATTTTGAAAGTAGCCTTAGTTCATTCTTGATAAGAAAACGCATATTATTCACTTAATAATTGCCATTATTAATATATGAAAAATATTGATCAACTATTGGCTTATAAATTTCTTTTTACTACCAATCATGACTCGCTATTCATTAGAATAATTATCCTAAAAAAATGCAAGAAACGTTAATGGAAAGGAAATGATCTTAAACTCGTCTAAATAATTGAAGCGTAACGAAACATTTAAAAACTCGTCCGTGAAAAATGCACACGGACAGAAATCGCTTTTATTTCGGAAAATCTCGACCGGTAACTGTTCTCACTTTGTAAATAAAAAAAGAGGTGATGGCCTGGAGAGTAGCCAATCCGGCGTAGCACCCAATCCGGCGTAGCACCCAAGCACGCGTTCAGGTAGCAAGGAGACCGAATTTACATTTTATTCGTATTGCCGTAGCAACCTACGATGCATATTCCTATCGACCACACCTAGGAGAGGCGTCCCTCCGCCATCTCCTCCCTATCCTCCCTCCCTCTCCTCTCTCTTCCCCCTTTCCCTTCCTTCCTTACTTGCTTGCTTGCTTGCTTGCTTGCTTGCTTGCTTGCTTGCTTGCTTACTTGCTTTTGCCCTACCTTGCCCTCCTCCAATCGTATGGTTAACTGTGCTTCTGCTAGAAAGCTGTTACTACTGCAACTAGAATCCTATATGATACTCAATGATCAAATCTAAGTTCCTAGAATAGAATTTTAATGGGATTTTTCTTTCTAATTTAATTCAAAATTCTATTAATTTAACTAAATTCACGAATCATTACCGTGAAATAAAATATAATAGATTGTGATTTATTTTTATCTAGGAAAATCAATTGGAGTAAATAAAGGAAATAAACATAATATCTTATACGTCACCTAAAGACTTTACCTAACTGATCGCACCATAGACGCATTATATCCTATGTCTTTTACATCCTACACATTTAATGGCACTCATGCGTTATTCGTTTCCTATCGTAAATTTTCATTTCAAGATAGCCTGCTGAAGGCGAGAACGGAAATCGTTATATTTAAAATGATTGAAAATAAAATTAGTATAGTTCATAAATACAGTGAACATCGAAGAAACTTCAATGCACACTCTAACCCGTTTTTAATATAATCTACCATAACATCTGTAAAAGATCATAACCATCTGAATGATACTGAAAAGAGGTAAGAAGCAAATACAAAAAATACTAATACGATTTGATTTTGAAAGCTTCGTCAAATAATAACGGACTTTTATGCATCCACGCATACACCAACATGTTTATACATATTATACTTTGTCAAGTATACTAACACTCTTGGAAAATATTAACGACCGAAATCCATTGACTTGCAATGCCTCGAAGTAACATTGCAGCAGACCGATAGTTTTCCAAGCGAGTGGATCTTCGATGGCGTCTGCGACACCCTAAGGGCCCTAAGGCCCAGCACGAGCAACACATGTCCTTGACTTCGGTGCACTCTTAAAGAGCTTTTTCTCTCTCTCTCTCTCTCTCGTTCTCCTTCACATTTAAACATTTTCTGTCTCATACACACACTCTCTCGCACATGCTACTTTTCACATTGTGTCTTATATTCATTTCACCATTTCATGGGCTTAGTTGAAAGAAAAGTAATAGAAGGGGCAAATGGCAGCAGCACATGTGCATACCGCTTAATTGGGGACCTCCATGGAAGAAGAAGAAGTCGAGGAGCGCGTGCCACATGCCGCGCGTGTCTTCGATGGGGCCCTGCTTAAGGCCCCCAAGCAAGAGTCGACTTTACTCATCGAGAACGTCCTGCAACGTATTCGTATTTGACATCGTTGAACCGTGAAAATTTAATGTCCAGTCTTAATGGGAAGAGGAGAGGTGGAGTGGCCTGGAGAACCAAGGAGGCATCTACTGTTACGATATGACGTGGCGGAAGCACGAACACAAACTCAGTATTTCTCAACCGTTCTTCTAACCGCATCTTCTTTTAATATTAATCTTCTTTAATATTAATATAATCTTATTTTAATATCCTGGACATATACAATTGAACAAAAAAACAAACAAAAGCTATCAAAAAATCCTAAAAAGTGTACGAATAAGTTAAAGGAAAGTTCGTTATCCTTTTATCCTTTTTGGTATCTGGCAAAGAAATAGAAAAAAAACACGCTTCCTTTATTCATCTAATTCCAAAGCAATTTTATCCAAGTGACCATCTGCCAAGTGGTTTCCCCATTTCGTGGCTTGGTCTTCGTCCCAAGCAGAACAAATGACCACACCGATGTACCTTTTTTTCAAGAAAGTCTCGAATAAACCCTTCCAATTTATTATTTTTATTGAAAAAATATCTCTGCTCTTAGTTTTCTTCTTAATTTTCTTTTTCTTACATTTTAATTTGAAAGATAGGTTTCGTACCGTGTTTACAGATCATCGATGCTGTTTCTCTTGGAAAATTTGAGAGACGCTGAACTAGATATCGCCCAGGGCCGTACGAATGCAACAACTGGTCTTATTCGTGGGTGGCCTATACAACAAACACGTTCCGTTTCATTCTATAAATCGAATGAGTTCAAAAGAAGGAAGCTTATGAATCCTAGCTAATTATGTCTCATCTTGGACTATTATATTTTATTATAATAATCGCTAGGCCATACACACAAAGTGAACGAACTCATGAAACTATAATACTCTACGTTCACTCATTTTCTAAGCAAGGAAATCTTCTTTACTATATATATAGATACATTTATTATCCTTCGAACGATGATTCCTTCCTTCGTTTCTTACGAAGATTCTAAGAAAAAATAAACATCGAGGAAGAAAGACTTTCGTAGAAATTGTATACTACTCTGAGATTTTACAATAACACCTATTCACCATCGTCCACCATCCCGTTTTCCACGAACTCAACCTTAAACAATACACGCTGGTATTATCTGTAAAACTCGACCTAGACACATTCCGCGTTATCGCAAAATTGACGGCCGTGCCTTGCTAGCTAGCTAGCTAGCTATCCTAATCACAGTGTTTACCCGCTCTTAAATCATGACCGTCTCGATATTATTTTCAATTCGCTCAGATTTATCTTACGTTAGAAATTTTTGCAAAAGAAAAACTATACGACGCAGCACCTAAATCTTCCTTCAGAACAAATCTCGCGTGACATTCGAAATATCTCGGGTTGAATCGATTTTATATTCTTCATTGTTTTTGTCTTTTTTATGAAATAAATTTCGAACAAAAATAATATTATATAAAATATGAACTTTTTGTATCGACGATATTCGAAAGGAACAAAGAAGTGTAGGTATCTGTTCTTAATCAAGTTTAAATGATTAATGAGGAACATAATAACGATTAATAACGATGAATGGTTCTTTAATTTCACCTATGCCACTATATACCGAGATATATAATGTATGTATGTATGTATATGCAAACGTACCAGAATAACCTTTATTAAGCGCATCAATAACATTATGCAAAAAGCTGCCGGAACTCGTATAAAATTCCTCATCCCACACTAAAATTCCAACGAACGACGAGATCTTTGAATGTTAGATTTGCATCGATATCATTGCTGCATACAGAACTTTGAAATTTTTAAAAGATATCAAGAAATCAATGTACTATGCATAAAGTATTAGAAAGATTGAAAAGCTATATATTCTCAAACATCTACATGTAAATCTGATAAAGAAACGTATATATAATATAGTATATTTCTTTCAATTAATTAACAATTATTTTAATACTCTAATGAACTCTACACTTATATATGTATATATATATATATTACAGGAAAGTTTTTCCCTCGAAGTCATCACTGCGCATGAACGTTAGAATAATTACATAAAAATGTAAAAATGCTAAAATCTGAGCGTTGTAATCTTAAATTTTATTGATTAGATGAATTATTCCTTTTTATACACATGCGCAACGTTCGGAAAGTCATATAAACAATATTTAATAAAAGAATTTACATAGAGGTTAAAGGCCCAGTCTGAAGGGGAATTTCGAAGAGGATGGTGCTCCGAACATATATTTCGAGTTTTTAGATAATAATAGACATTTCTTTCGATTAATTAGCAATTATTTTAATATTTTAATACACTCTCTTTATATTTCAGATTATTTAAATACATATGTACTGGTTTAAACATTACATACGCGTATTAACGTACTTTAAATAAAAAATAATTTTAATATATTTTTATATTTGATGTATTTAGATGACTTTTTTAAACTTGATTTCGTTACTGGCTTAATATATAAACATAACATTTTCCGTTAACTTACATTATTATTTATTCTGTTCTCTGTTAGACTTCGACATGTAAACGTTTTACTACCGAATAGGTGAAATTCTTAGGGTGGGGCCTATGAATTAGGTTTCTTAAAAAACGTTCTTGGTTAGATTATTTTATGTCGTTTAAATTTAATTCGGATGTGGACATTTTCAAGATGCACATACCTTGTGAATCTTCGGAAGCGGTTACCTCCTCGTGGTTAGACCCAGGCAATGGTGTTTTACTTTTTAAATGTTTATCATATTTTATATGCTATACATTCCATTGCAAGTAAAATCCAACCAAAGACCGCTTACCGTAAACGTTATAAAGGTAATTAGTTTCTTCCATTTTCCTTAATTAATAACATATTCTTATTCCTTTCCTTGGTAACTTCAATCCATTTTATCTACAGAAACTAATTACTTTATAATGTTTATTAATAATTCTATATATGTATTTATAAGTACCAGGAAGTAGTTCAAAATTGTTGAAATTTAATTTTCATTTTATTATTTTTATTTTTCAGGAGATGATTGATTGCATTGAACCTGAATTTTATAAGTGTCTATTGTTGGCAAGACGATACAGCCCACGCTGTCCGGTCTGAAACTTTGCCTCCTTGAATAAATAAATTCTTATCGTCCAAGGAACTTGTGTACGATGACATAGTCGAGACTATTTGCCAGTTCTCGTAGTTTCTCTTCTTCCTTTTTCATCTCTTTATATTTTTCTTTCTCTTTACATTGTAATATCATCACAAATTGATATTTTATCCCAACTTTCGTATACAAATTTTTCGACGTTAAAAACAGTAACCATAAGTTAAGGATTGTCATGTAATTTATCATGAATAATCAATGAATAATGCGATTTCAAAAAACCTTGTACAAAACTGTCCAATTGAAACTTTAACTTTAACGTACTGTATAATTAAAAATAACAAATATTTCTCACGTGTAGAGCATACGTCAATTATTTCAGCCTATCTATAATAATGTATGTATTTCAAAGAAAATGTTACAACAAAGTCGAAGGTGCTACTTAATGAATTCACGTGCATACGTGCATATGCACCTGACCATGCACGTGTTTGCATGTATGCATTAAACACGTGTTACTCTTAATGAAAAATAAATTATAACAATAATTGACATGTAATATTTTATTGAAGTGAATCAATTCATCCAAGAGAAAAATATACAAAAATACATTTTTCAAGCATCTGTCTATCTAAAAAGAAACAAAAATTAATGAGATTATAATAAGTAAAATTCATAGTTAGTGTCATACTTTTGTTACGCTTATCTCAAAAAAACCCTTCAAATAAACCCTAAATAATTCATTGTTATATATATATATATATATATATATATATATATATTTATTGTTTAATTGTTTATTTCATTGTTATACGTGTATATATTAGCTCATAATTATAATTAATGTTAATTATTATCATAGTTAAAATGAATTGGTTCACATATCTTTGAGAGTACAATGCAAACGAATTATTAATTAATTTTTTTAATCAGTTTTATGAAAACAAACTCACAGAGAACTGAATGCTCGAATTTGAAAAAATAAAATTTTGGAGAAAAAATAGTGGTCATGACGAGTCGATTTGTCAGTCGCTACCGTTTGCAGGTCTGCTCGATTTCACACTCGTTAGAAACGTCTATCGATAATGGGGAAGCGTGAAATAAATGCAGCACGACGTGACGTCCTACCTGTCATTAGTCATTACAAATTATTTCATTCATGCTTACGTACATACATATGTATATACATTTATATCATTCGTACGTGCAAACATTCACGTGTTCTCCTTCGGGTAAAATTCAATGATGCGCTTGTCGAACGTGAAATTAGAATTTTTGTCTTTTATCGAGTCTTTTTTTTCACGTTTATTCGTTCGCATTCTTACTGCACGTGCAAACATATATTATAATAATAATAATAATAATAATCAAATCAAATAAAAAAGAAACAAAAATAGAAATAATAATCGAAACATTTGTACATCCCTAATAAAATAAGACAAAGAGAGAGAGAGAGAGAGAGAGAGAGAGAGAGAGAGAGAGAGAGAGAGAGAGAAAGAAGATAAAGAAGATATAGATAGAGAGTGGTGACTTGGATATATTAATGGCTGACAAGAAGATTGTAACGTCTCTGAAGCAGCCCGATCGAAAATATCTTTACAGACGTGAACCTATTACCTACCTTTCGCAATACGTCGGATAAAGTTGAATAATAGCGAAAGTGGTCGTAGCATCCTGCCGTGGGAATGCCAACTTGTTTCTCCTACTCGCGTGCTTCGGAAGCCCGACCAAATCCTTTTCGAGCCATCAAGAATCGAACCTTTCTTTCTCTCTATCTTTTTATTTATACTATTATTAACAATTAAAAACGAATTTTTTTGTTTGTAATTATATAGAGACAATTGTGCGTTGCTTTTTGTTTTTTTTTTTTATTTTTCCATTTAATTTATCCTTTATTCTTATGAAATAACATGGTATATATAATATTTCACAATTTTATAATTAAATAATAGTTCGTAATCTCTGAAAATGTTCCAAAATTTAACGAACATTCTTGTATTATTTTATTTCTTTTCCATTATATTTCCACGTAAAAATCATCTCAATTTTAGCTGTGCTCGTGGAAGAAATTAGATGAAAATAAAAAAAAAAAACGAATGAAAGAATAAAAATATGAGAAAAAGATAGATAGATAAAGAAAGATCTGAGACTCGGAAGCAATATTTCTCGTGTTTCTTAGCCATCGTAAAACGTAATGGCGGAACATTTCGTTGCGGTACACCTGAACGGAATATACGCTTCTGTTTTGTCGAGCACCTGTTCTCTAACACCTGACATCGTCCTCATCCACATCCTCATCTTCGTTGTCGTCGTAATCGTAATCGTCAAGATGATCTTACTTCTCTTCCATAGGGGGTCTCTAATTGTACGAGGACAGTTAAGTGTCGAGTATCTTAGCTAAACGTACCAATACTATCTTTTTCTATTATTTTAAAACAACGTTGTCGTTTTCTCGATAACAATAAACAAAATAACTATACTAATATTCAACAGATGTTTCACATACTCGAAGCTTATTGTTAAATTTTTATGCTATTGTCATCGGAACGTAATGAGAAACAATTTCAAGATGATTATTTCGATAGAAAATTTGTCATATTTATTTTGTCAATATTACGACACACGAATTTTGACAATCCAATGAACTTTCCATAATTTCTAATACATAAATATCCATGAATAATTTGTATAAAAAAGAAAATGCACGAGGAATCTCGTAAAATCTTTTTCCTAAGTTTTCTATTTCGTGGGAAGCTAAATTTATTCTGAAGAAAAAACATTCGTGGATTGGTAAATGACTATGTAAAAATAACACGTTGAATAAACTGAGAAAATGAACTAAAAGGTCAGCCTTTTCACGTGTAGGATGGAGAATCAGCATACGGAGGAAGAGAAACGTACTATTCTTATGTATTCTACTTACATACGACGATAGGATCTTGCATATGTGTGTGTCCTTAGTATTTTTTCATTTCCATATACCTTGCTGACAAGACAATTGTTTAAAATACTACAAAATAGTTGATAATATTCATCCCTTTATTATTAAATAATTTGATTTCCAATGAAATGAATTTTATTTCCTAGCAAAATCATTTTTGACAATAGTTTATCGATCATTTATTATATATAAATGTTAATTAGATTAATTAATCGTTATATAAGTATATACGTAACGATTATTATCCATCAAAAAATAAATCGTTTATTTAATTTAATATTAAGCCTATATGTATATTATATCGATACCAACGTTTTACCTACACTCACCGCAACCATTCTCTTCGAGTTGTCTAGAGAATTGCATCTTCTTATAGGGGCACAAATTTTATTTTATATGATTACAATAAAAATGATTTCATTAGATCGCCGATCTAACGATCTGAATTGAAATTGAATGAATACATTCCCTTTGTAATGTGTTTTATTACACATTTTATAATATAAATGATTAATACAACATTGGATTCCAATGAAATATTACAACGTGAATCATAATATACAGAAGATTTAATTCTAAAGCGTATACTTTTCCTTTTTATTTCACATGATTGAACAAATAAATGAGTAATGTTCCTATTCCTATTGAGATAATATGATAGCACAGTGACTCATTTTACTGTTAAAATAGAAACATATAGTATTATCTTGTTGAGATACTATGTGATCAAATTTTACAATTATTATTTATTCTAACTTAACATGAGAGAGATTGTATTCAAAAATAAGATTATACTTTTATGTAATTTGTGTATATAAAATGGTATAATTAATTATTCGAAAGAAATTTAAATTCCACCAACGCAGTGGGGACTCTTACAAGGTTCATCCTCTCTTTTCATTCGTGAACCATACGAATGGTGTTCGTAACAAGATGAGTGACACCTGTGTTGATTAACTGGATGGTGGCATCCAGAACAATCTATTCCAGATGTATGGTAATGATTATGACGATTGCAAAACCAATGATATGGATAAATACAATCAAACGATGGACTAAGGCCTAATCCTAAAGATAATTGTGGCACCAAAGATAATTGCAGGCCCCCATGGAAACCTCCATAATAACCACCACGATAATGATCACCATGATAAAAATCACCGTGATAATGATCACGATGATGAGGACAGCACCATGGTGGACATGGTGCACAGTCATCTGATTTCAATAAGAAAAATTGTCATTTAAAAATCATTATCTAATCGTTAAATTATTCTTTTTTTCAAATGAAAAATTAAAACAATGAAGAGAAATGAACACAATGAAATTTACTTACCGCAGCAAGTGCAATTGCAATCGGGACGGGGATGGGGTGGTTTAATCGTTGAAACCGTAGGTTCTTCTGTATCAGTGCGGATAACATTATTAATAACCATATTCGTGGTAATATTGGCCATGCCAACGACAGAAGGTTTATCGTCTTTTTTATTACAATCTCCTTCTATACACTCGGTCTCGTATTCCGTAATAATTTGAGTTCTCTGTTTCTTTCTTCTAATACAATGAGAACATTTCGAACTGCAATCGTGATTGGTGGTTATTTTGCAATTTTTAACGCACTTGTCCATGCATTCATGATCTATCGAAAGGGAACAAATATTGAGTAATAATTTTCCATCTTATACTTTGAATATAAAGTAATGATCAAATAAAAGGAAAATTTGTCTGGCATCAGATAAACAAAAAGTGTCTACCTGTTTCCATTGACACATCAGGAAAATGTCTTTTCACTTTGTTCCCTTTATAATTCGGATGTCTGAGACATTGTATATATGTCCTGTAATCAGAATTTTGACAATCGATCATTAACTTTTCCTCGTCTGTAGTATTTTCTTCTGTAGTAATAACATTTGAATCAGCTTTAACCAAATATGATTCGTTCCAAAGTACACTCAAAAATGTAACGATTATTATGGATGTTAATACGAGTACTCGACTATTCGCCATCGTGATTTTAACGCAATGGTTTGCAACTTAGATTCACTTCTCCCTTTATACGTGCATTTAACTCGAGACTGTGTAAACAAAGTTCGCTGGCACCATATCGAGTACAACGTACAGTACCTACCTGTCAGAGCCTTAGAAATGTTTGCACCGTACGATTATATACCCAAGAAAAACTCTATGTACCTTCTTTGCTAATATTTTAACACATTCATTTTTCACTTTTACCTTTCAAACGACGACGACGACGACGACGACGACGACGACGACGACGACGACGACAAGAACGGTACGACAACAAATTTGCACTGCTTATCGTGCAATGCCCAGCATGAATTCCACTTCTAATCTCTTCCTCTCTATTTCTTTTTCATTCTGTTTCCTTTCTTCTATTTTTTTCTACTCCACTCCATCTACCATTCCATATTTCCTACACTTTCTTCCAAATCATATATTCTTGCTACATTATCTTCAACCGATATTAAATAGAAAATCATTTTTACTTCGATTATCTGTGCAAACATTTCATTCATTTTTTTATTTCTACAAATTAATATTTATTACACTTGTGTCCAAAATTCATTCAAATATTAACAATTTTCTATATTATTTATGTTCATTTATTATTTCTATTTTCTTCTATTTTCTTCTATTTTCCCCTTATCAATGAAGTCTTCCTCACAGAATCGGATATCCCAACTCAAAGATATTTTTACATCTTACAATGTGTGTACTGTATGTGTACACATACTCTGTACGAGATGCGATAATAATATACTTTAATACGTTTATGATATAAAAACGAGTAAATGATATTTAGCGTGCTAAGTGTGCGATTAAAATTAACCGTGCGTCGTATATTTTACAAAGACGACTCTTCCAAGCAAAATGAACTCTCCGAGTGTGTACTTTAGAAATAACTAACGTTACCTCCCGTAGGGTTTCCCGATGGAATTTCAAGAAATATCATAGAGGTAATTAGACTCCTGTTTTATATATGATCGCATAGAATGCAACTTAAATATTATTTACGATCATTCCTTGTTCGGTGTGTATAATTCATTCGAAATAAATTTAACTTTTCCATAGAATTTAGATCGATCTCTTACATTTATTCTATTTATCATCATTTTTACATTCTTAAGGGGTTACATGGGTTTACACCGGGAAAAAATTACCACATTTTCAACAATTTTTTTTATTTTATATAAAAAATGTAACGTTTTAAGAAAACTTTATGTAACAGAAGTTTTTTTGTTCGATTTGTAAATACAAATATGATGTAACAAGAGTATTATAAATTACTTTCATTTATTTATAAATAATTACGTTAGCGTACATTACACAAGAAAGAAATAAAATATATTATAAGAGAAATAGAAAAATAGGGAAAGGAGAATGATTCTAATCCTTTGTGTAAAATGATACACATCAGAAATATACTCTTTGAAATATTATATTACGAAGATTAAACAAGAACAACCTATAAACGACCTATAAACGACCTATAAACGATCGATCATTGTTTGATCGTTAAATATAACGGCACACCATAGCTTATTGATCCACACTGATCGATGATATAACATTCAACTTGAAAAAATCATCTCACAATCACATTAATTTCGACAAAATGATAAAGAAACAATTTTTAATTGACATGAAATTATATATCCCTGCTGTGTGAATAACGAAACAATTAATTATAATATAAGAAATAAATAGTACGATTCGCGTATAATTTATACTTTGGTATAAAATGAATAAATAAATGAATATTATATGCAAGAACATAGCTGGGATTATAATTTATCTGGCTCGAAGTACCGTACTAATAGAGAAAATAATTGTCATCGTCACCTACCGGTACAAGAATCGTGATCAACATCATGATCGTCCAAGACGACATCGTTTCTAACCCGAACAAGTCTCATAATCGTCTTAATAATCAGGACAACAGTTAGACAACCTATTTATTTATTTTTATTTTTCTAATTTCATTATCCAAATATTAATATTTAATTTTTCATTCATGAATAATATTGTTTTTTAGTTTAGTAATGTGTTTGATTTATTTAGAATAATTATTAAATGATTTATATTATATATTAGTTTGGATCGTACATTTTGAAGCTTAGTATTTATTCAATTGATTAATTCATAGTAACCAAAGCTTTTTTCAAGAGTTAGGATGAAATTTTTCCAAATTATTCGAATGTCAATAATTATTGTTTCAAACGGCTTTTGTACGATACCGTAAGATCACCGGAAGTTCGAACATACGTGTTGACCTTTCATACACAGCAACGGAATCGTAATAGCATTTTTTAGAAGAGCTAGTAATCGATACCGATAGATCATTTTCAATTTTTACAAAATTCGACGAATTGTTCAACGAACGTTCGATTGTTCAACGAACTCGACTAATCGACTACTACATAATCAAAATTCCACTGTATTTTGGAATTCACTTTTCCCTCTTACCGAGCAGCGAGTTTCAACTCTGGAACGAGAATGAAGAAGAATAACACTGCTATGGTACTCCTTGTATATAGGCTTCGTAGAATAAATAATAAATCGTTTTAATTCATAGGTTATATCAGATAAGTCCAAAAGTTCGTGCGCGTATGTCGATTTTGATAACGACGTACTTACAAATCTTGTCGAGTTAGAGCAACATTTAAAAGAGGATTAGAAAAGTATCGAAGCTTTGAAAATGGAAACCACACGAGTTAAATGAGCACGAACTTTTTGACTGACCTGATAT
This sequence comes from Polistes canadensis, assembly GCF_001313835.1. Lineage (NCBI taxonomy): Eukaryota > Metazoa > Arthropoda > Insecta > Hymenoptera > Vespidae > Polistes > Polistes canadensis. The sequence continues at coordinate 37,524 of NW_014569891.1, forward strand.
TTCAATTTGGCGGTTAGTCCCTTCGGGTGAAACAAAGATGGTCGAAGAATAGCGAAGATAACCGAAGTTTAAGTGTCGGGGCCCCTCGGGAAATGGAAGTGGCTCACTCTCGCGTTCAATTCGGATTAGTGAGAACGAAGAAGTGAGACTTGCAATGGCCGTCGTGACCCGAGGCGCGCAGTTCGTTGCCGATCGTCCTTAATTTTCCCGTCTCGATACAACCGTGCTTCCACGCCCACGAAAATGCGCGCTGTTACCTCGACGTTGAATCAGTCGGCACGTCTCTACGACGCGGTTAACTTCCAACGGTTTATATATCTATCTATCTATCTATCATTATTATTTATATTTACAAATTATATTTGTCCCCCTGTCGAAATAAAATTCAACAGAAACATTAAACTAGTATTAAATTAAAGAGTTATTCCTGAGATCGTCGTTGGTGGTCGAAGGGCAAGTATCAATCGATTGGTCAAACGATATTAATCGATTCTTTTTATTATTTTATCTTACTTTCCTTGAAATGAATTATTAGATCAATCGATCGTTAATAGGGACGAAATTATTATTCTACATGTTTCTATGTGTGTGCGTACGTGTGTGTTTGTATATATATATATATATGTGCGTCGTGTTGTCCTTGCGTGCCTTTTCTTCAACGAACGACAAATAGAATTCTCTTAATCTATTGGTCCTAGTTTGAAAATGATTTCATTTTATAATGTAGATAATATTTCATTGAAATCATCATATGATTCAGTGTGACATCAATCTCGGTAAACTATTCATGATTTATACAATGTTACTTTCATTGTTAGTTCTATGATTATTGTATTACTTCTACTACTACTACTACTACTACTGCTACTACTACTAGTAGTAATGATATTACATTACTCCGTTAGTGATGTTTGCGTCTTCCTCGTCGGCGTGGTTGCCATTCTGGTCTTTAAGGTGTGTGGAAGGTTAAGTTTGAGTTTTCTTAAGCGATAAAAAGATTATTAAAAGAGTACTTAATCATTGTAAAAAGGGTTACTCTCTTCCTTTTTATTTCTTCTTTTATATTTTTTTGTTCTTTCAAAGTTAAGAGGGAAAATACTCTTATGCGTTTCACTCCACTCGCATGATGGTTCTCATCGAGATATCTTGACATTACAATGATATTTATATTTATATTATTATTTGGGGACAAATAATATGATATCTATTTAAACGAAATAAAAAGTCATTTAATTAGAATTCATTGAAAATAAAAAAAAAAAGAAATATTTGTATGATGGATTGTGTGTAAATAATTTGCGGTTTCGTTCAAATTGAGAACCACTAATAGACGCAACAAGTGTCCCGACAGATGAATGAAGAGTGAGAAAAGCTCCCGGCGGTCAACTTTGATATCTGACGAGTGTGCTTTGAAGGTCGGATGCATTTACGAAGGGCAAAGAGTCTTAACCCTCCTCCTCCTCCTCCTCCTCCTCATCGTTGTGAACAAAAAGTACGTTTCAACTCGAGCAACTCTGATTTACGGGTATATTGCATCAAAGATTTCGAACTTTAAACTTAATATCGTTATCAAAATAAACAATCTAATGTTTTAATTAACAAGTAATCAAAATTCCTTAATATAATAAGAAAAATGTTTACTGGAAATGAATTTAATATTTATTCGTTATTTTAAAATAAAAATTACACGAAGAAAATTAATCATAAATAAATTGTTAATGACTTGTTAATATTTACAGGCAATTATTGAATAATAATATAATCATATTACAAGAAAATCATTTTTTCTCTCTAATGCAAAATAAAATTTACGACAAAATTTCGTGAAAAAAGATAATAATTAAATCCTAAAGAATATATTAATAATTATATTAATTGCGATTATTAATTTTGATTTCTATCCAAGTGATACGCAAGTTTTCTAAAATGAAAGTCGATCTATATGTATGTATGCATATATGTATTAGTATTGCACGTACCTATATTTGATAACCGCAATATATATGATATGAAGAATTCAAGAATACTAATTCGAGACTCTCACTAGAGAGAACGTTAGAACCGTTAGTTCATATAATACGATTTCCAACTTTCTATTCTAAAAATTGATGCTTTTGCGAAAATGTATTTAATATATGATTACAACGTACGTTTTATGTAAAACATATTTGCCAGGTAATATCGATTTATCTTGATCCGGTTTTACTGACACTTATGTTAGATTGAGAAATAATTGATTAGAAAAACAAAACAAAAAAAAGAAGGAAAATGATCGAATCAAATTCGTAGAAAGTAACACGATAATTAATTAACGAAAGCGCGAGATCATTTGAAATCGTTAAATGGAAATTAAAGAAATGAAAAGTAATTAATTGAAATGTAAATATTAATAATTCAAATCTAAATGAATTTACATAGTAAAGTAATTATTGCCATACCCGCACACACTAAAAATAAGTATCGACAAATCTTAGAATAATTAATATATAAATAATAATTAATAAGAATATATGGAGAGAGTGAAAAAGAAAAAAAAAAAGAAAAACAAAACTGAATACTCTCGTATTTATTAAATTGAAACGCTAGCAACAACTCACTCGTTGAGTAATTTATCGATATTTTTTTAACTTCCTTTGGCATAAACTGTTTCTATTCACGCGTACGATTATTATTTATCGTAGACATGAAAGAAGAGACATTATGCGAATATTATTATTTAACATCATAACACGATACAAACGTGAATGATAATGTTCATTCGCGTGTCCGCGTATGAATATTATTTTTTTCACAAACAACAAACTAACTCGATGCTCGAGAACGTTAGAAAATGTATAATACCTAATGCAAGAAATATTTCTATAGTCTATCGGAAACATAATACATGCACACACACACACACGCATACACAAACATGAAAGACTATCATTTATATCGATGAGTCGACGATTCTTTGTAAGAACAGCTACTAAACATTGAAATACACTCTAACGATTATCTATTCATTTACATTCGTTATTATCCTACCGACAGTGTATAATAAGTGTAAGTTTCTTTTTTCCTGTTTTTTTTTTTCAATTCGCCTTTAATACAAAAATAAAAAAACGTTAATAATAATCCCCTCATTTTGTTTATCTTTTTTTTTGTTTATAGAATTTAGAAGACCAGGATAATTAAAAAGAGAAGAAATGTTCATCTAGACAAAAAAAACGTATCGGGGAAAATCATCGTTTATCGCAAAGAGAGAAGGAAAAGTTTCTCTTTGTTTTTTTTTCTTTTTTTCCGAACGAATGATCACAATTTCTATATACTTCGTGGAAGACAAAATTGTGCAAACTGTCGTGTTTCTTACGAAAATAATTTCTTTACTTGAGTAATTGCAATAATAATAATAATAATAATAATAATAATAATAATAATAATAATAATAATAATAATAATAATATTGTAATATCATTATCATCATCGTAAAGTTCGAAAGACAAAAGAACGGAAGAGCCTAAAAAAGATACGTATCATCTTCCATACGTAAATCGTTAAGTGAATTTCGATTACCATTTACGAATAAAAATTGTCAATGCCGATTGGCTGATTTATTTGTCTACTGTTTTAACGTAGTAAGAGAAGAGTATATTAAATGAATTATTAATAAATAATTCATGTTGACGAAGGATTCAATTTAGAGATAGAGAAACATTTGGTCGGGGGAAATAAAGTGAAATAAATTCGATGATGTTTTTATTAAACGATCGGACACGATGATCATATCGATCTGAAAACATTCGAAATAATGAGTACGAAAGAAGAACCGATCGAGCCAAAATGGTACATGAAATTTTTCGAATGTTGGAAAAATCGTAATCGAATTGGTCCGGCTAAGGTCGAATTAACGGATTGTGACTTCTTCATTGTAGGACCACGTAGAACTTTGAGAGTATTAAGGCCAAGTTTAAAGGGCGAATGGTATTACGAGAATACCAATGACAATAAAACCGAAACTATAATTAATGATAATTTTTTTGCTCGCTGGTTGAAAAGACCTCATTCTTCTAACAACTGCAGATGTTCATTTCGACAATCAAGCAGATTGAGCACCAACGACGAAGAAATTATTTCGACGGAATTAAATCGTATAAGAAATAGTCTCCACGAAGGTTTAGAAAAATCGGCGAAGGATATCGAAGAACTGGAACAAAGGGTATCGGCTAATCTTCAGAAATTACAAATAACCGACGTAAAACACGATAATAATAATGAAATTGAAGCAGATACTTCGAGAACCTTGCATCTACCTTTAACATCATCGACGAACGAACAAATCAAAGATAAAAACAAAATAGTGAAGGATCTCGAAAGGTATATCAACGTTTTACTCGAAGAAATATTAGACGATACGGTTAAATATGTTGCCAATTTAAATGAAAATGTTTCCAAGATACAATTTCATGAGGATGAGCAGGAAAGATTTGGAATAGTTCGTAAGGATGAATTGGCATCGAAAAATAATCCAAAACAAAAAGAAATATTCAATGAAATTCATTTTTCCTTTGATACCGACAAGAAGAACGTTAGAGGGGGAAATGAAAATACGAATACGAAAAAAATACGCGTGGAAAGAACGACGGCCTGCGATGGATTTTTAAATCATGCTTTTCTTGGTTCGGCACACGATCCCGATTCTAACGACTATTACATACTTCATTCTAATGAGGTTATTTTAGAACAATTAGATTGTATTGATTCTGGTATAAATAGTGTTGAAACTATTGAATTTCAACCTGATCAAGAACCAAGTCTCGAACAATCTCTCTTGAGAATAATCGATGAAAAATTAGGTAGAACTCCTTTGAAAAATAGTTGGGAAGATTTGAGAATTAACGACGATGGAAAACGTAACGAATCTTCTCAAGAAATTCATGAAAATGATGAAGACGATAATAAATTAAGTAAGTTAAATGATGTAGTTGTACTAAAGACAAATGATAAAAAGGATGAAGAAATCGTAATGGATATCAGTCAATTGGAGAATTCGATCGACGATCCGAAATTTGAAAATGTTAGATTAGAATTAGAAAAGGAGGATGTGGAAACTCCTGATAAGAAAGATACAACTATGGGAACGAAATTTTGTGCAAGGTTTCGTACGAACATTGAAAGAAGATCTAAACGTAATGACGATAAAAAGATAGAAACGATTAATATTAAAAAAGAAACAACAAAGCCTTTGGAGATGGAGGATTATAGAAAAAATTGGCCTAACTTGGACGAATCAACGATATTGTCCAATTGCGAACAAAATCCCCACGATTTTGTAGTATTTCGAAGAAATTGTAAACCAACGTTGGTCTTTTTACACGGGTTTGGTTCATCGGCAGATATTTTCGAACATCAATTGGAATATTTTTCAGCTATGGGTTATCCTTGCATTGCTCCTGATCTTTTAGGACATGGTATGAGCTCGGCACCTGATCGATCGAAGGATTACCTCTTTAACAAGTTATTGAAAGATCTGGAGACGGTACTACATTATTACGCTTTTAAACCAGGTCAAAAGTGTATCCTGATAGCACATAATTATGGGTAATTATTGTTAACTAATTCTTCTATCCCTATATATACATATATGTTAGATAATGTCATAATATACAGAAGAACATCATTGAAACTTTCTTTTTTAACGTTCACTTTTTAACCGTTCATGGTTAACCAGGTAATTACTACCTACACGTATGTAACGTTTGAATAATTTTTGCGTGGCCAGTTCGTGGGTTATTGAAATTAACATTTGATGCAATCAGAAAATTTCTTCTTTTCATTATTATTATTATTATTATTATTATTATCGTCGTCGTCGTCGTCTACGTTGCCGCCTGTACTTTTATAGATGCAGTTTTGCAACAGCATTGGCTTGCAAATACGACAGCAATATTCATCAACTTGTTCTAATATCCGGTGGTGGACCAACGCCATTGGCACCGCCTACGAAAGAAGGTGCTGGACGATGCTTTCTAAGAGCTATTTTGTCACCACTTTTAATGTGCGGTCTTCATAGAGATATACTCTATTCTGCAAGAGGTCGTCAACATCCTTATTGTGGTCCTGAACCAGTCGAACAATGGCCATCTCATATGAAATACGTTTTGAATGGGATGGCTTGGCCTGAAGGAGATTACGTTTTCCATAGAAGAATTTTTACACCTTCTCTTCTTATACATGGATTGAAGGATAACAAAGTATCGCTTGTACAAGAGTGTCAAATGGAAAGGGTTAGTTAATTAAAACACCTACAAAAATAATACATCTATAATTAACTTCTTTCTTTCATTTTTTTTTTCATTTGTTTGTTTCTTCTTTCAGACTATGGTAAAAGCTTTTCTCGAAGCTATTCCAAGTGCGGGGCACACACCTATGACGGATTGTCCTGATCAACTGAATCATATGATACACTGTTTCATAGATTTGTGGAAGAACAAGAACTGGTAGCAATATTAGTATTTCGATATTGTTCATTCCAGATGAAAAAATCGAATAAGCAATGATCGACACGCCGAAATATCAAGTTCTTTTTACGGGTATTCAAGCTCGTAGTTAGATACAAATTAGATAAATGATATTAATAGTCCTCTTTCTCATTTTTTTCTTTTCTATTCAATTTTTAAAGTGTACATACATACATACATACATACATACATACATACATACATACTTACATCATAGAAAAATTTCGCGTACATTATCTCATTTTTATTTGTATTATAGATAACTTAAAACTTTTTTTTTTTTTAACAAAATCTCATTTCGTATAAAGAGAGGACAGAGTTCTGATGCTACTGAAAATCTCTTACTTCAAGCTCTACCTTCTTGTTGATTATACTTTTATTATTACGTTTTATTCAATGATACGCGATAATAGCGAAATTTGTAAAAAATATCTTCTACACCTGCAGCATAATAACTGTGCCAAAACTTATATATGTTTGTTAAGAGATATTTTTTTAATTTTATTTTTTCTTTTTTTCTTTTTTTTTTTTTTCTTTGTTAGAATCTTTTCATCAACTTCGACAAAGTCGAAGGGGTCTCTCTGTCAATAAGCAATATTTAAGATACCGAACGGAGGCTATTATAGATTCGCGGCATAAGTTGTACCAAAGATGTTTTATATTATTATGTTAATTTTCTTTTTATATCTTATGGCATTTTGGAGTATAACTTATTCGTTTACAATAAAACTGTGAACCAATATGATCCGTTATACTTACACATATTACTTCTTATTTTCTTTTTCTTTTTCTTTTTTTTTCCCGTAAAACATTTAAGATAATAATGTTGTATTCAGTCATGTGAAAATGTGTAGACTATTGATAGAGATGCGCTAATATCAATGATTAAAAAGCTTTTGATTGAGCGGATTTTCCGGAGACTTCATCCACTCCTTTTTCAAAATCTGTTTCAATTGACTTAGCCTCAAAGTTGGATTTTGTTCTTTAATAATGGGCATCATTTTCTCTTCGAAGCTTGCATAAGCAGCTTTCAAACGTTTTTCCGGATGGCGATCAACTTCCGGATCTTTGACGCTATAAAAATGATCAATTATAGTATATGCATAGATAAATCTAGATATATATGTAGTTTTGTAAATTATGAGTTTCCAAAATACGCTTACCTTAAAATAGATAAAGCTTCATCTATACCATGCGCACTTTCACCTTCGATAACAATCCTATTCAAATTTTCTTCTATCGGTTTCTCTTTCTCTTTCTTTTTCTCAATCTTAGCGGCTTGATTGCGTCTCTCAGTAGCTTCTAATATTTCACACTTTGTAATCTTAGCAATAGGTTGTTTGCCTCCTACTTTAATAGTCGCCATTTCTTGTTCTAATAAAGCTTTAACTTCTGCCTTCTTTTCTAATTGTTGCTGCCTCTTCTTTTCGAGCTCTTCCTACATCCAAATCGACGCAGCATTGCATAATTATTATCAACATGTTGAATCATTATTTACATATCTTTTAACACGTTGACTGCCACGTCAAATAAAGTTTCTGATCGGGCCGCGTCACCCGTATTGGGGTGACGCTTATTTGACTACTTGCGCAGAACTTTCGTATGTGTTTGAAAAGATATTTCGCAGAGTAAGTAACAAAACTATTGAGTATTATTTAATATAAACTATATTTATTAATATAATATGAATTATATTGTTATAAAAATTATGTAGAATGCGAAACTATAAAACATTCTATACATGGCTGGGGTTGGTTAGGACAATTTGGACAATAAGTTGTTGTTTCCTTTAAATTATTTCGTGCCTTTGATCTGCCCATTCGACGGCTTTTATCTGCATAACATTGTTTGCATGCGCTTCTAATGCTTCCTTCGGAATCATTTTTTCGAACGGCGATATGATGCTGCCTCCGACGAAAACAAGGATTTGTTGTATTTTCAGTCACAACCGAAATCATTTTCAAGCTAATATTTTCCTAAATCTTTTAATATTTATATCCTTGTTCGTTGCAATTTTGTAAACCGCCAAAGCGTTTACAACAGAAATTCCCAGAAGTAGTTGAATGCGAAGCTTTCGGTACCACTTGATTCCTTTCCTAATTGTGGTGGCCTAGGAAACCATTTGGTCGGAATAATCTATGCCTGCATTATAATCAACAACAGCTAGTGGTTTGAGTGATTTTGCTATTTGACTCTCTAACAAATAAGTTTTCCCTTTTCATTTTCGACATTTCAACGAATTAGGGTAGAAATTTGAAGTTATACCGCTCGTTACTCGGCAAAGAGTCAAACTGATCCTATATTATAGTAGCGAGATAAGAAACAAATGCGAAGTAACGAAAATAAATGACCGAGCATCATAAGCAGCCCCGGAAACAAACGGGGCGGGGGGTTATTCTTGCGACAATTATCGATTGCGATTCGCATTTGAAAAATATTGGTGGGAATATCCAGCACAATAGGTAGGCTACGTGTACAGCGGTACGCGTGGCCTGAAGGAGATTTCACTGTAAACGCGCGTGACAGTCAACGAGTTAAATAAACAATAAGTATTGGAAACAATTCCATTTAAATCTACAATATAATACTACCAAGCGCACATACTTGTTTCTGTTTCTTCTTTAATAATTGCTTATCATCATCTTGCCAAGCTTTCTCTTCAGCTTCCAAAGCTTTTTTTGTATTCTCAGCTTCCTTAGCAGCAGCTTTTCTTTCTCTGGCTGCAACAGCCTTGCTATTCACACCCACAAATTTTTTAGGCATTATGATCTAATATAGAAACAAAGAATCATCATCATTATTATGTTTCAAAATGACGCGGTTAAAAATATTCGTTAGTTGAGAGGTTGGTAACACGGTAATACGGGAGACACACCAATCACTAAACTTGTTGAGGTTAAACGACATACAATATCAAAAAACACGATTTAATTAATAACGTATATAATGAAATAATAAATTATCAAATGTCCGAAGATACTTTATCTTTAATTTATCTTAATGTGGAATAAATTAATACGAAACGTTATCATTATTAGAAAAATGTCGAAACAAGGAGGCAAGAAATCTAAAAAATCTTCGAACGTCGTTGTTGATGTAAATAATACGGTAAATTTTTTTTTACGTACCAAATAACGCACGAAAAAATCAGGATAACTAACTCTGATTGATAATCGATCACCTATTATGACAACAACATAACATTTTCTGATCCACTCGTCTACTTAAGCAATAGTAAACTATTTTTACAGGTGGCGCTTGCGAATTTCTTGCTGAATTAAAACTTTAATCTGACACACGTTGTAGTTTGTTAATACAATTTAACTTGTAAAAAAGTTTCTTATATATATTTCCTATTTTTATTTATTATTTCAACAGATAACCGGACCTGTAACTTTTAGTAAAGATGGAAGTATATTAATTAAAATTCAAGCTAAACCTGGTGCTAAAAATAATGGTATAACAGGTAATAAACTCACACTCAGATGTTTTAAACATTTTGATTTGAATTAAACTAGACTCTATTTGGACATAGACGTTTTCAAAAGAAATTATTTATGTTAATTAATTAACCAAGAGACTTGTACCATAACTTTGTTTCTGTACGAAAAGTACAAAAAATAAGAAATATTAAATTCATATTGAGTCATAAAAAGTAAATTCTGATGCATCGCATACTTAGAGACACCTGGTCTCTAAATATAGCGTCTATTCATATAAAAGCTACAATCTACTTTTAGTTTTTAGTAATATTATTTATTATGTTATATTAATTATATTAATTATATGGAACAGATATTTCAGAAGAAGCTGTAGGTGTTGCAATATCTGCACCTCCCGTACAAGGCGAAGCAAATATTGAACTCGTCAAATATTTAGCATCCGTATTAGGTTTAAAAAAATCAGATGTAACATTAGATCGTGTAAGTAATTCATTGAATATTTCTCGATTATTTCGTGTATATGTATATAACTTTCATCATTTGTTCTTTAAGGGATCGAAAGGTAGACAAAAAGTAATCACTGCGACTGGAATTACAGTGGATCAAGCATTGGAAAGATTTAGAAAAGAAATGGGTAATTAAATAATTGAAACATCTCATGGGATATTAATATTTTTTTATTATATTATTCTTCTTTCATCATTTCTATTTCTCCTTAAAACTCGTATCAGCTGTACATACAATATACATACGGCAACCTAAAAATATCTTAATCTTTCTTATTTCATTTTAAAATGGACGGATTTTGATGTACCTCATACACATATAAATACTATCTAAGTATTTAGAAGATTAAACAAATGTATTAATATAATAATATATCTTGAGTATAATTTTGTTGTCAATGAAATATTTAATAAAATTAGTCAACTAATTCATTAGGATCTCGAGTATATTTCCTTAGTAAACATTCAATATATTTGGATGAAGGAATAATTAATTCGATATAATTTTCAAATCTTTTTAAAAAATAAAATTAAAAAGCAATGTTATAAGCGTATTTCATTTTCTTTGATTTTTCCGATTTTTATAAATCAGACTTATCGTGTTCGGGTTATTGCACACGTTTTCATGATTTCAAATAATATATGAAACATTAAAAAATACATTCGTTCATTCTTGTATCTCAAAAGCTTTGTCGTCAAGCCATGGTCTAAAAATAGGTAATGTTGAAGGGTAATGTGCTCCACGTTTGGAAGGTGCAGTACCTGCTGGTGCTCCTTCCTGTCTTAGCGGATACGTGGCCAGTACGATTGGTATCTGTAGTTTTATCTCCTTATCTAGACTCTTTGGGCTTATAACGAACTATAGAAAAAGAAAAAAATATATTATTATTATTAATATCGAATTAGAATCCGAAAAGTGAATATCATTTTATCGAAGTAACTCGAATACATACATAAACATGATACAGCACGTTGATCAAATGACACCCTCTGAGATTGGTCGGTGGTAAAGGTGGAACGTACATTTGTTCATTCAGCCATTCTTCACCTTCACCTGGCCGGATTTTTCCTCTCGACACGCTAGCTAGTTCTCGTGTTTCACTAGCCAGCACCTTACCACGACATAGATACTGAATAGTTTCCGTTAAGGAAGCTTTCGTTGATTTCATCGTCACCTAATAAATTATATTAACACAATTTTGTGAATAAAGGAAATGGAAAAATATAAAATCTTTCTTCTTTATTAATGAAGATAATCAGAGTTGTTTTTTTGAATCATGATATTAATGATTATTTCGATCATGGAGAGAGTTCTTTTCATCACGTGCGTGCATTCTTTAAAATGCGCTTCTTTTTTAATATAGAAAAAAATAAGAAAAAAAGAGAATATGACAAATAATATATAAAGAATATTGTAATAATTATAAACTAACGTACCTTGCTACGATTATTAACCGTAGCAGAGATGCCGATGCTTTCTCCAGGAACATATCCGCCTCGATCCAAGCTCACTCTGCAAAAGACCGGGCCACCCGACACACAGGAGACGCCAACCCGTTGTTCTATTTCTTGCCTGGCAGGTTGCTAAACCACACGGGAAAAAGTGTATTAAGTTACTATGACTAGATATTAAGTTACTAACCTAGGGTGTATTCGTAAGTTGGTAACGTTGTAGGGCGTTATGGGCGGTATATTTTGAAAGTTCAACGTGTTGCACAACTAGAAAGAGAAAGAGTTGTTCGATGATCAAACGAGTCCAACCGTAACGTGAAATGCATAACAGTAGCAATAATGCGGCTACGTTTCATTCTCAATGTCATCTGCCTACGTAACTATTATCATCTCATGTTGCTTTTCCTTATGTATCATTGTTATTTGAAACGCTAAAAATAACGCGCGTAAATGAAGAATATCGTTCCTATTTTATATGGGTATAGATGTATGAATTGTATTACATTCTTTTCAATCGAATTTTTATTCAAATTGCCTCTTTAACCCTTTCATTACGATGTGCTTTAGCGCGAGTACCGTTTTATCAAAATTTCATGGTGAAATTGGTATTTAATGGTACGTCAAATGGTACGTTCCCTATATGGGGTCACCAGTAATGAAAAAGTTAAGCTTTGGAAAATAAAAGTTAACACGACGTTAGATAATATAGATTTATATAGATAAATTAATAATACATCAATTGGAATTGTTCTTTTAATATAAAAATGATAGTTTTAATTTTTTTCATTGAAATAAATCTAATTACCGAAATACCTTTTTGTTCCATTGGAGTACGAACATTTCAATGCATTTTACTCGCTTGTTTTTTGAACTTTTGTCCATAAAAGTCAATGACCGATATTTGAAACCCGGTTTTATTAATACGCTTGGAGAATTCGTTTAATCTTAAACACGCGAAAGAAAGCGTATATTTTCATTTTACGAGGTGGTCGACCCTAATTCGAAGGAAAATATTCAACTTTTTGTTGTCACATTAATTTTAACAACATTGTTATAAATAAAAGTTTTACAGTAAAAAACAAAAAAAAGAAATATATCGAAGTTAATCTTGAATATTTCGCGTTTAATCTTCTTAAAACAAAATCTATATATCTGAAAACAAAAAAATAAGATAATTAATTATTTAACAAACTAACCGCTAAAATTGGTGGCTCGAGATTCAAATCGATCGGATTCATAACGATGAAAACCTGTTGATTTTTATGCGTCAATCCACCTGGTTCTCGTAGCGCAGCTTTGCAATAATATTGAACCCAACCATGTTTACCTAAAAAAGTTGATGGTAAGCCCAATGGTAAGCCTAGTTTAAAAGGAAAACTGTGAATCCCTGGTGATAGAAGCGACGGTCCTTCCCCTGAATATAAAACATTCAATTGAACAATTAATAATATAATTAGTTGTTAATCTCGTACAAAAATCAAATGATTAATAAACGAAATCGCGGACAGGTTGACAAATTTTTTTACAACGTTTATTATTAATAATATATTTTTAATTTTAAAAAGAACAACAAACAACCATCGAAATGTTAAGTATTTTATTGGAAACAATGAATATTTAATATAATAGTTGGGTAATTTAATTAATTTTTCGATGAAAAAAAAATAGAAACAATTTCCAATAAAATGCTGCTGTATGATTTCATTTGTTTTTCTTGTAGGCGATTGATAGAAATAAATTATAATTACCTGGTTCCCCAAGAAGTCTCATTCGAAAATCTATGTAGTTTTCTTTATCGTAGACCCTTTCAGCACGTTGGCTTCTAACACGAACGACTCCTTCACCAACAACGTGAAAATGCAATCCAGAGACGCTGAAATAACGCAGTAAGTTAGGGAAAGAGAGAAAGAGAGAGAGAGAGAGAGTATGTTATTAAGGAACCAAGGTTTTGTATATGTATGGAAATACATACAATACTTCGTGGAGTTTATTGTACCGTAAATTGCAAAGGAAGCATCTCTTGTACGAACGTTGGCATAATATGCCGCCGCCGCCGCCGCCGCCGCCGCCGGTACTCTCTTTTATTTCCTTTGCAAAATATGAGAAATTCCGGAAAAAGCAGGAAAAAAAAAAGATTATTTTTCGTCACACAAAATCAAGTTCAGCACTCATTTCCGTTTCCGTTGTTATTTCGTAATAATTATTATTTTTATCACGCGTTAGAGTAATGTTGGTTGTTGGTATATGTTTCACGTAAACGTATCAACACATTTTAATATATGATTATTATTATTAAATAAATGATTATAACAGTATGACGTCAATAAAATTTTATTTTTAAACAAATAAATAATATCTGAGTGGGGCGTCACGATTATTTTATATATTGCACACACACACACACACACACACACAAATGCATTGTATTCTGTTTTATTTTATTACATAATTCAGTTTATTATTAAATAAGTGTTATCGTAAAGTATAGCGATCGGGTATACATTTTTTGTCACAAAAAAGAACCTCCCCTTTTAATGTTTCAATAAAAAGAGAAAATAAATATTTACGGAATAAATCTAATTAAAATGCCAAGGACGTTCTCTGTGTCTTTTATACCGTTGTTGTACATGCAAACGTATTGATGGAACACGTGAATGAGTTTTAAAAAACTTTTGGAAAACGCCAAATGCATTTTAATTCGATAAGAAAGTTACATTATACTTTAACGACAAATTATCAATCAATCGTCTACTTTGTATTTTATTTATTATACGTAAGTGCATAAATACATGCACGATTTCATAAATATTCATTGAAAAACCGCTATCTTTCTTTTAAAAGGAAATTCATTATTTTTGTTATTAATATTAAAAATATCGAGAACACGTTTATCGAATAACATTGAAAAACAATATTTATCTTTAATTATATGACCATCGTAATTAATTTGAAATAGAAATCATTTGAAAAGGATTTCATAATTGTAGTGTTTAAAAATATATGTGAAATGCTAAGTTGTGAGCACGCCATATTGTTTTTATCCTAGATATTTCGAATTGTTATTATAGAAACAGACTGATACATAATAGAAAGTGAAACTTATATGGAATAACTTACTATGCCTCATCGTCGAGCTCGATGAGCACACGTCCGGATAAGAAATGACCGGGAAAGTATAATAGATTCGTATTGTCGAAAAATATCAAAAACTTGCTCAGTTTACGCGTCATCTTTTTCTTCTTATCGGTGTTTCCTTTTTTTCCTTTTATATATATAAATTAAATATATATATATATATATATATGTATGAGAGAGAGAAGAATATATATTCTTGAGAGACGAGTTTACGCACAGGTGCTTACGTCACAACTATTTTCACGTTACACCGATCAAGAGGAAACAAAGTTCTCTTTGATATCCAACACAATGACGAATAAATGAGAACCACTGAATAGGAATCCTTTGAGCACGCCCATAACCTTGCCCACGTTTTTTTAACTCTTTTTCTTCTTTTTTCGTTTTTGAAAATTATTCACATTTATTCTGTTCTCTTAAAAAAATATATATTTAATGGAATTTTCTTCAATATGGTCGACATTTTTATCGAACACTTTGTGGTTATTATTTCTTTGTATTTATCTCTTTCTCTCTTTCCGTTACTTTTTATTTCAAGCACGATAAATGAAAGGAACTTGTATGCAGTCGGAGAATCCGTGAGGATATTGAAACAACACTCCGACCACGAACCAAACTCGTAGCACTCTCGTGAAACACACAACACGCACTCCTGACCATTCTTGGTACTCACTACTGTGCAACTCACTTTCGCTCCCTACCTGTTCACGATCTTGCTTTTCAACCAATCAGAGAGACGATCGTTCTCATCAGAACGAATCCAAACACGATCGGAGTTTCAACGAATCTAGTTGCATGATTTTAACTTACTCCATGTGATTCTTTTTTTTTTTTTTTTTAATCATTTTTGTAATCATTTTTGTAATCATTTTTGTAATCGTCATTTGTACTATTCATTTTGTGATCGTTTATGTAATTTTTGTCTTGTTTTTGTTTGTCTCGAAAGAAGTTTAATATTGGAATGCAATTTTGAAATATGCTTATAGTTGTAGCATTGCAATAGTCGCATAATTTGTAAATTAAATACACCTCCAGGTACTTTACAGTATTCGATTAAAATTATTCAAAGTTTTATACGCTAGTTTATATAATAAAAAAATAATTCTATGGGATTCGTGTCGAATTACGTGACACGAAGGAATTTGATTATAGCAACATAATGAAGAATTATGTCGAATAAATGAATTTTTTCTGTTTGTTTCATTAAATGAAAATGGAAATGATCTAATCAGGTAACAAGTAAAAAATATTTATGTGAACTTGCAATTGATGAAATGATTGATTAAAGTTTTATTTACAAAAAAAAATGTTAAGTAACAGAATAGAACGGACGAAATAAAGGACGGTGTGGATGTGACGAATGAATGCACGAGCGACAAAGGACAGTGGTGAGTGTCGAGCGATGTAAAAGAGAGCTTCTGCCTTTTGTAATAGAGATTAGAATAAAACTGTTTTTCCCATTAAAAATCCTACATATGATAAAGAATACATGATAAAGAATTTTGAAGTCACACTATGTATCACATATGTGAAAGAAGAAAAGTAAAACATGCGTGATAAAGAATCGCGAGAGATAATCAGGACGAGGAGAGGTCGATATTCGTTCCAGAAAACGTGAAGTATACGAAGGAACTGGCGCCTGTCTGGCAATAGTCTACCAGTCTAGCCAATAACAAGGCTTCTAACGAATTATACGGATTAAAAAGATCTTTTCAGGATCCTTTCAGGATATTTGTACTTGAAAATTACATTCTTCAACTGATTTACATATTTTTCATAATTTTCTTTTTTTAATACTTACAAATATTTTTAATTGGTATAAATAAAAAGATGATTAATTTATCAGATGATAAGTTAATAACGGTTATTCTTATAAATAATTCCCGTTACAAGTATCACAGTAGCAATAATTGTTTTCTTTTAATTAATATAACGTTATTAATAATTTCATTCATATCCGTTAAATGCAATTTGAGGAATAATAATTTTTAAAATTGTCGCTGTGCTATTCGATGTTGCATACTTTCTTCTCATTGCTCTGTACGCACAAAAATCATTATTTTTAATTTTAATAAACACAAAATAATATGTTCATTTTGTTTGCTGTGCTTTTTTAATCATAATTAATTCGAAATCGTAATAAAAGAAATAAAACAATTACGACAAAGTGTATTCAAGTAATTAAAAACGAGCTTTTTCTTATTTTTTCTTTTTCTAAAAATAAATTAAACATATCCTCTACTTATTTACGAAAAAAATCAACGTGAATTCTACTTTAAAAAATAACAAAGATAAACGAATCATCAATCACTTGTCGACAGTATTAATATGTTTAAAAAACAATTACAATCTTCTTGCACTTAACACAAATAATTAACACTATTCACAAAATCATCATTTTCAAACAACCAAATAAGAAAAAAAAATACCATCGTAAAACTTTCCAAAAAAAAACAAAAAAAAAAAAAAAAAAAAAAAAAAAAAAGAAGCATTTAAAAAAAAGGACCTACAACATGTAACATATGAAGAAC